>NC_141824.1:7667830-7972830 GCF_982586985.1 Callionymus lyra
TGACTTTAATCTAATGAAAGAGTGTGTTGGGGTATTTTTCTTCAACATTTTCAAGTGTCGAAAAAAAAAACACCAAAAGACGAAATGCCTCGGTTAAAAACTCCTGGACTCCTTGCACTAATGAATCAAGAGAGAAACTAAACGGAAAATAAAAGCCATAAACTTAAGTTTGATGTTGAATTGTTTGCAAGTCAATAATTATTGATCCAGAATGGATCTGCATCAACCAATACCCATGTGATCTACAACTGACCTGTAACTATGGATCCTTTTGTTACGCAACAATAAATCCAAGATGGCGGTTTACTTAACTTAGTCGGTGTAATTTAAAAGTTGTCTAGGAAGGTTTCATCATGATTCAGACGGTTAATAACTGTCAAAAATTTAAAAAATAATGTCTTAATGTGAAAAGTGACATGGAATTCATGCGAAAAAAAACAAGAATTAAAAGGCAGATTCATAATAGGAAATCGTACGAAACAAGAAAACCATGAAAACAAGTGTTTGAATGCCATTATTTTGGCAAACTGTTCTTTTCGGGGAATTTAATTGTTCCAATTAATTACCTGCTAAAAGAAAGACATTTACTCCATGTCACAATTAGGATAACAAATTGAATAACAAGACTAATTCTCCTAATTTTCCATCATCAACACGAAGAGACAAAGAGGTTCTTATGATAAAACATTCTTGTGTCCTTGGATAATATTGTTTGAGTTTCAAATTGTAAAACAAAGCATTGATTATCTGTGTCTCACCGTCACCATCATAACTGACAAACAAGTCCTATTAGGGAGTAACTGTCACAGTTCCCGCTGTGTTATGAAATAATGCATCAACACAAACGTAGGGTTTTTGTTGACATTAGTCCCGTGGTACTGTCCCTAACAAAGTTACACAACGCTCCTAATTGACAGGCTATACCGCTAATCCGGGAATCCCAACTCCTGTCTGTCCAAAAAATGTCTTTTTCTTATGATTGGGAATAATTATCCCACAGCTTGCGAGTCAAGGATCTCTCGAGTCTGTCATTACGTACATGGTTTCGGAAATCACCGAAGATCCGCGGTACACAGAAGGACACATCCACACACTCCCACGATGTTTTCCTGGCCTCTGTCCTTGAACAGTGAATACAGTTTGACAAAATCAGTCAATTAGGGAGCACAGGCTTCCACTGGAGGGACCAGGGGATCGGAAATTGGAGAGAAACAGAGTTACAAGGGTAGGAGAGCTAAATTTAAGCCGTGGTGGAGAGTGGAGTGCACTGAAAGCAAGGTATATATACAACAGCTTTGTGTCTTAGCCAGAGAGCCAGGAAACGTCTATAATGAAGTTGAAAACAAGCATCTTCAGGCTGATTCAATAACGTGAAACGGTGGCTGGGATTCTGTCGTCATCAGAGCGGGTTAAGCTGAAGCCAGAAGTGTGAAAATACCACAAATGATAACTTCCACACGCACACCCTGAAGCACGCTGACATTTCCACCCACTCGATGATCAATCTCTTTCTTCATCCTCTCTCCTCCGCTGCCCCACGTCACTCTCTTTTCAGCACAATCCTGCCAGGCAGCATCCTTTCATGAGGGGCCATGTGTCACAGATGAACCTGGAATTATTTATTGTTTGTTATTTTTATTCTTTGTAAGTGTTTGGATTTTCAACACAATGGAAAATATGTCCAGGGATGATACGAGAGCCTTTGTTTAACACATGTAATCATACATTTTCATTGATTCATTCATTCATTTTCTACTGCTTTATCTCTATCTATGTCATGGGGAGACTGGAGTATATCCCAGTTTAATTGGGCGAGAGGCAGGGGACACCCTGGAGAGGACGCCAGTCCATCGCAGGACACACAAAGACAGAAAACAATTCACACACACACTCATACCTATGGTCTATTTCCCCAAGTTCTCCATCAACCTCTGTATGTTTTTCCAAATGTCAAAAATATGTCATGTTTGTGTTTTATTTTCGAGTTCAGTATCGATTCTCGTGTGCGTTTGTTTTGTCTTGACAGGTTGTGGAGGACACGCTGCAGACTGTCAGCACCGAGCAACGCTTTTAAGACCGAGGGGTTCCTGGACTCGGCGCCAAAGAATCGCGCCCCATGACCTGGCAACGGCCTTTTGTTCTACTCTCACTTTGGAAAACTCTTGTGGAGTTGTTTAATTCTTTATACACTCCTGCTGGTGACAGAGTTTTCAGTTGTAATCGTTTTCTGGTTGTGTTTTTTTTTTGCTCTACATTGAGCTCCTGTGACTGTCTGCAACCCTGATCTATTAGTTTGTTTGTGTTTGGATGTTACACGTCGAGTTGACCAGGTTCTGGATTCTTTTGGATTATTCCGAGTTGGATAACTTAAGAACTTGTTTTTAAAGACTCAATCTTTTCTTTTTAAGACGTCATTCATTCTGTGTTCGGGTCCAGTGCTTCTTCAAACGTCAAAATGATAAAATGTCAATGTTTAAGATAAGTAAAGGAACAGAAATTATTGTCAACAATTATACAGAGAATACGAATAAGAATGAAAACTGTTGTTGTAGGAAATTAATTTGAATGCTTGGTGTTTGTTTACGAAGATATTTTTGCCTCTTATATAATTAACTCTTAAACTTGGCTCGTATAGTTAGGAAAGGGTTTGGGAAAATTCAACCTTTTTTTTTTATGCTATTCAAGATTCTCAAGAGTCTTTATTTTAACAAGGATTTTCTGCTTTCACTTGTATAGAATATAGATAAGATATACAATGCATAAACCAATAAAGAATAAACTGAACATTCCACAGAGTACAATCTAACCTGGTAAGAAATATTTCCTGAATTTAACCCCGAGTGCATGGAAAGTACCAGGCCACGATGTAAGTGTGAAGTGAGAATTAAAAGTGTGAAATGCTGATGAGTGAAAGAACAGGAAACATCTGTGCTGTGAAGAGACACCGCAACCGCAGAACTGGTCTGATGACGGTCCATGTCTGGGTCAAAGGTTCACGTCTGGGGACACTGCTACAACACCCTACTCTGCCCAGGAACCTGACGTGTAACCTACCCAAAAACGAGGTCCGGGTCCATGGAGCCGATCCGAAGCGTCCTCGCCCAAGCTCGACTGTATAAGAAATGTCTGTTTCTGTGTTTCTGTCGTCAGTTGGTAGGCTGTATCTGAGAGTTCCTCAGGTAACAGTCGCTGACCCAGAATTATGTGCCTTTATCTTCTTCTGTTGTTAGAATAAACACAAGTTCTTTTAACGGTTTGCCTTCTGGTTCTCTTTGAGGTCGAAACAACGAATGCGCGGGAGATACAGTGGTTTCTGTTGATACTAGTGGTACTGTTCTTCCAATACTTTCCAGTGTTCATAGAACAAAAAAAAAAAAAATAGATTTCTTAAGTTATTTCATTGATGATGATTCAAAAAATGTGACCAAATAAAACACAACTTAAAATCTTTTTCCTCATGTGATTTAACATATTTTTTAATACATGCCTTTTTTTTAACGCTTTCATTTTTTAATTCTTTAGACTCTTAAGGATCCCAGTTAATTATTGGTGACATAACTCTTCATATAAGATCATCATTTGTGTTTAAAAGTCCATGTTTAAGGACTGATAAGGGAAGCTATAGAGTGTACGATGTGTACAAGCTTCTGCCATCACAGCACTCTGGAAGATGCCTCGCAGCTTCTGCATCTCCTGTCTTGGCCGCGATTGTCTTGTTCCTAGTATCCTCTGATCTGTCTGTTCCTCCCCACAGCCGACAAACGCATTCATCACTCCGTCACCGCCTTCCTTGTGCTGGATTAACCAACTCCAATTTAAAGATAAGTCTGACATGCCAGCATGGAGCGGTCGATCTACCACCCCACTGTCAAACTGGGTTGAGCGTTATAATCAATAGCCACCCTCGAGATAGTATTGTTGAAATAAGGTTTTACATCAGCCTGTAAAAGAACAAAATCTGTCCTTTTTTTCAACCCAACTTCACTCACTATCAGGAAACTCTCTCCCATTTTATTTTCCACTTGCTGCCAACCAGCTTGTTGAGGAAGCACAGTGGGAAACTTTCAATCATAAACAGCAGGGAGCAGTAACATTGAGAATCCAAGGGATACACGGAACCTTTGTTCTATAATGTAGCACAAGTATCAACTGATATTGACTCGTGTCAGGCCATCAAAACAATCCTTAAAAACCACAGGTGGAGGGATAACAAGTCAAACTGGGTCCACTTAAATCCCTTCACCGGCAGCCCTTGTCTGCTAGTATTAACCACAGCGACTAGATATCAACATTGATGAGAGATGCACTTTTTGATATGTAACTAGTAACTAAATGTAACATTTAGTAAACCAAGTCACCATAGTATGCAATTACTTTGGATCTCTTTTGTTGCTGAACCCCATAGTTGTGTTGGAAAATATCGCAATATTTTTTTAACATGATACTGTATAGATATCTGACATCACTGTATTGCCTTTTTACTGCCGTTCCACTTTACCATAGTTCTTTAATGGTTTATATTTAAAAACACTGTGTTGAAATAACTGAAATAATTCAACACTCAACACACTTGCATGTTCGTTTTTGTGTTCCAATTAGACTCATGGCCGCTAGATGGTAGCAGTTATTAAGTTCTCCTCAGCATAAGGAACAGTGGAATCCTTCTAGACGACTGAGGACGAGAGGATACGGTGACTCCAGCAGTTTTTAAAGCTGATGTTGGGACATATTTTGTTTTGAATACAAATGAAAGCAGTTACGACTTCATCAAGAGTCATGTGGTCTGTAAATACTACAACACCAGAGTCAAGTACTGGACAATACTACACATATATACTTGTTACTACAGTATCACTATATATCGTTTTCTTGATCCTTCATCGTGATACGTATCAGATTCTTGACAATACACCTCCTAAGAAGAACTGGTCCATGGTCAAGATTTGGAAACATGTACTGAGTAGAGTTTGGGAAAACGTTTCACGTCTCATCCAAAAATGTCTTAATTAGTACTTGAATTAGAGGACAAACGTCCAAACCCTAAACCACATTTGCCAAACTGCAGGGCAAAGAGCCCTAATCTCGCCTGCCAAGTGTTTTTTCACTGGCACGCCGGATTGTTGGATCAAAATCAAATGAAACTGAAAAGTAAAAAGTTGGAATAAGTTGGGTTCAAATAAAACGTATAAAAGTTTTTGTAAATAAGTGTAGTTAGTCGAGTCAAAATAATAAGGATACATTTTATCATCATTTTGATTTACTTCATTAACTTAATGAATTATGGATCCTTTTTTCAAATAAATGTATTATGCGTTTAAGCAAAGTCATAATTATATTTAATAATATACTTATTATACTTTATAATATTGAATGCAACAGATAAACACGGCAACAAGTGTTGAACTGACATCATCGGAAAGGAATTTGCTGGAGGAAAAACACTGATTATTCATAGTTCTACACACATTCTATAAACACCTGTCACATTTTTCCACAGAAAACTATCCGGGAAAAACGTGAAAGGTTTTATACAGATGACCTCTTGAAGAAAAAAAAATAAAAATAAAATATGTTTGCAGTCAAATGGACACTTTAAACTAGGGCTGAACGTAAAACATAATTGCGATTATTTTCCGAAATATTGCGATTATTTATGTGATTTTTTTCAATGTCCTCTTTTTTAAGGATTTTTTTTTTAAATCCAATACAATAAGTGATCAACTTTACACTAAAATGTATTTCTCTTTGATTCTCAAGTTAAAGTTATTTAGTAATTTTTATGATAAACGCAAATTAAGCAAGAGCCGCTCGCAAGTCATTTTGACGTCTCGAAAATTATATGAACGATTTTATAATCGCATTTTTGAATATTGCGATTATATCACAAATGCGAACACATTTTTACCCATAGATATTTAATAGGCTAAAAAAAATAGTAAGAAAAAGAAAAATATTACAGATTAAGGAGCTTTTCCGACAAAAACATTAAGTTTTAAATCAAAAGAACATTTATTTATTATTCAACTCTCTGAGTGAAACAAATAATGCTGCTTAGTTCCTTCAACAGTATGTAACAAGAACGTAACAACGCTCATGTAATAGTAGTGACAAACGGATACACTGTTGGTAGATTGGACCGCATTTCTCAAGGCTACCATTATTGATGATGAATGCATGTCCTTATTGTGACGGAAGGGATGGAATTTCAAGAAGCATCCTCAAACTTTTCATCATACACGGTCCTTCTTTGTGTCGTCTCGCTCCGGCATGATTCTGGAGAGCCTCGCTCCCGTCGAACGGTCGCAGAGTGCTTTAGAAAGCATCTCGGAGACAACAAAGATATGGAGTAGCAGCCCATTACTGCAGCTGGAGCTCCGGCACAAAGAGCAGAGGCCGACAACCAGAGGGAAACACTTTGCTCTTCCAGAGAGCAAGAAAAACAGGAGGGAAAAAAAACAAACAAATGGAGAGTAAACATATCCTCCGTTTTACCCAAGAACAGTAGGGACGGTTATCGAACTTCGATTCCTTTGTGGCGCCGACCGAAATACCTTCAGTGGAGCCGAGTATGGCAACATTCTTCACCATTCACACATCATCAGAACTTGATTATTTGTGGATTTTTCTGAAGAAAAAGGGCAGAAAACATAAGAATAACGTCTCACTTGTTAGCAAGTGTTCTTTTGCAGTAAAAATCATTTGTTATTTTTTCGACAAGAAAATTGCTTTTTATTGTATTACTCCTGTTATCTTGGAACAGATCTTATTGAAATTGTATCAGGAAAAAGTACAATTCAGGAAGTGATATCGAATTAAAGCTACAGCCCTGAACAACAGTTGTCAAGTCGGAAAAATTCAGGCTGGATCACTGAAATACTACCATCAATAAAAGGAGGCAGACATGCTAAAGGACGTCCTATAATATGTTTCAATTCAATTTTATTTAAGGCGAACCATCATAAAGCAATATCAAGACACCTTTTACAGTTCATGAAAGACTATAAGGGAGAAAAGGAAAATCAGGTCCCATCAAATCAACAATGAGGGAATCACAGTATGTCTGTACCGAGAAAACATCCTTTTAGAAGGCAGAAACCTCGACCACAACCAGACTCGTCTCTTGCTGTGACTGGCTGGGTGGGTGGTGGGGGGTGATGAGAGTGATGGGGAAAAGGTAGAAGGAGGATAAAGTGATGTGACATGTATTTAAAAGTGTGTTTTTGGCGCAAGATGAAGACGATGACAACGAAAATCAACAAACACTTTGCCTATAAGAAACACAATACTTGTTAACTATCACTTCAACATCAAAAGATAAGACAAGACGAGCAGCAGAAATATGAAGAAGAATGAGTAAAAGAGGAGAAAAGACAGGATGAAAAGCAGGCAGTAAACACAGCAGGGGTTGACAACGTTAGAAAACGCTGACTGTTACAAATGGTGCTTGAGGTTGTTTCAGCAAAGACAAGAGCTCAAAAGACAATGGACACCGAGAGAATATCACAGAAGAAGCAAAATCTTCAAGCCCTGCAAGACTGATCTACATAATCATATATTCTGTCTCATGTTTGGACCTCGCAGGTGTTTTTGTGTCTTCATGACAGTCCACCAAAATAATAATTGGCCTTGGAGAATAGAGAGGATAATAAAAGTTTCATCTACTGCCGTCTTTTTTTTTTCCCCAGAATGCATGTCGCTGACTCATACTGTCGATGACATTCTGAGGAGAGGGAGGTTTTTCCATTTTGTACCAATTGTTCTTTATCATTTTTTTCCAAGTACAGTCAGGATAATAATACTCAGAAAAGAAGTTGATTAATTTAACTGCTGGCTAAGGTCGAATAGGTTGGATTTGGACTTTTTTTTATTGGTGAAATTGCCAAGCTGGAAGTAGAGAAGCTTTAATTCAAGTTAATGTTGAATAGATTTAGAATGAATTAGTTAATTGAGATAGAGCTTTAATTTCATGTTAATTTGTTGGCCATAAGTAATTATTCTCGTTAATAATCCACCCTGAAAAAAAAGAACAACAATGTGAAATAAATAAACAAGAATAAATAAGATATAATACTTGGTATTTGAGTAAAAGCTTCAGCACAACACAGTCAAATAGATCATTTAGATTCCGAGATTTTAAAGATCTGAAATTGGTAACAACCAACTCAGAAACACGTTGAATTTGAATCGTTTGATTGATTCGCTGATGACATTTTCCATTTTTTATTCATTTATTTCTAAGTTATGAACGGAGAGGTGCGTGTTAGCAGCGGAGAAGTCAAATCTTCAACAGCTTTTAAATCAAAATGGAATAACAGAACATCAGCAATATCCTGTGTAATCATCTGTTATCCACATTTCTATTTCTATTCAAGTACATTCATCTGTTTGTTGTGCAACTTTTGCTAACAGAAAACGGAATAAATTGTACACGTGTATAACACAGGCATGGAAAATGCATTCCCTGCAACGTTTGAACTCGATGTATGTAAAGCAAAGCCAAAAAATAACAACAAAGAGGATCACAATAACATGCATCCTACTCAGCAACACACACACAATGGACGCGGTCCATGCTGCAGCCATCAGAGTGTGCCAAACATTTTTTGGTGTTCTCTGTCATGGATGATTGGATAACCAGAGGTTTATAATCCCTTAAAAAGCCCTTTTCAAGTGCAGGTTTTCACATGGCCATTGTTGAACACACACGAACATAAAATAAAACACACAAACAGTAATGAAACATGAATAAAAGAGCATTACGACATGTAGAATTGCAGCCTTAAATTTCACAGAGAACTAATGAAATATAGTCCGTACTAAAGCTGTCAAATAAGCAAGAGAAAATATCTGCAATTATTCTTTATAAGTGTGTTGAACGTCTGTTTCATCACGATATGCATGTGATGCCTGTTGCATTACAATATGGGCCTGTAGCTACACACTTATCTCACCATAATATATTCATCTCATGATATGATATATTTCGACATACTTGGATCATCTCCTTTAGAGGACACCGATTTTTTTAAGTACGAAAAAATGAAAGTGTTGATGAATATTGGTGCCTTAACATTAAATAATATTGATATATATCGGTGTATTGTTTTTTCACACGCTCCTAATTACAAGCTAATTTTAATGTCATTGTAACTAGGTTTTTCACTTCATATAACTCTTTATTCACTAAAAATATGTCAAAATCAAATTGTCAAATAAATGTTCTACTACATAGGATTTTTTTTTTAAATATAAAAAATAAATACAATTGTTAACATCTAGTTGCCTATTTTATTAGAGGTATTGCATCAAAGCCAATAGTCCCAGTGGTAAGTAAGTAAGTTAGTAAGTAAGTATGTAAGTAAGTAAGCTAACGCCGGGTAAAAACATAAGTCACATCACTAATGGTCGCAGTATTTACTGGAAATAAACTCAAAAGATTCACATACACTGATTGTTTCTAAAGTTTTTAGTTCAGTTCAGAAAACTGGAATCCATTATGCCATTGGACACTGGACATTGTATATATATATATTAGTATATTTGGTAATATATACATATTTTTTTAAGTTTAATTAGGTCAACAGTTACACTAGTGTAAGCCTGTATGGATGTCAGGTGAGACGTATGGAGTCATTTCATCCATAACATAAAATCTGACCACTTTATCCTGCATTAAAAAAAAGGGTATTTTCGGTCCACCTTTAACAAAATTAAAGGGAGAGAGTAAAACAGAGCAAGGAGGCCAAAAGTCATCTTCATTTCCAAAATGCTCAAGAGAGTTTTAATTAATCCCCAGCACCTTGGCCACATCATGCATTTTTATTCTATTAGTATTGATGTAGAATTTTAATGTAGCCAAAGAATATTCTTCCACGGTTGTTCCCTAGAATCTCAATACATCCGAGTATCACCACATGAATCTTGAAAACCGTGGCCACATTTTTGTTACGTTAGCATCGATGACTCAAGAGAAAATATGAATAAATAAAACCAGGATGGATCTTAAAGCAATGTTGCCTCTGCTTTATTTATGTGTGCTGACCTTCAGCAACACTCCAAACACACTCCAGAGACACCCTTAACTTCATTTTTCGGGATATCCAAAGTGTAAACATTTCCCCTCCAATTAAATAGCTGCAAGTTCAAAACTTTGAACACAGTGTTTTTGCAGAGCCAGCCAGACTGCAAGAGTTTAGATATTTGAAAGATGTTGTTACACTGTGTTTCAAAAATTTACATCATTCTATTTATGGAATACACAAGAGTACATACATGTAATTATTGTGTCGATAAACCTGCTGTTTCCATCTCTGCCATTATTTAATGAAGGAACCGACTAAATTCGGAGACGCTCTAGTAGAAGAACTCACATTTCTCCGATCCTTAAATCTCTTCACTGCCTACCAGTTTCTTTCAGGATCAATTTTTAAATTCTAGTTCTTACTTTCAGATCTATTCATGGTCAGACTTTCCATCAGTGATCTGTTTAATTACCATAGTAACAATTTATCTGATGTTACTTAGCTAGAACAACACAAAAATGGAATAGATAACCCACCAGAAGTCAAAAAACATAAAACAATATTTGTTACAACGGTTCAGTATTTTATATTAACTATATACCAAGTAAAATAACATTTGTATAATGGACAGTCTCACAGGTGAACCCCAAAGATTTACTCATGGTAACTCCAGAAATCAGAAAATTTTAAGTTTAAGCTCGAAGCTTCAGCTCAAAATTTTAGCTTCAATTAAAAATAAATAGAATAACTCTGACTAAATCTCTGTGAATGTGTGCTAGTTCTGGTGGTTAACCATAAGAAGCGACTAGTAACAATGTTACTTCCTTCCTACGACCAGATGATCAGTAGCATTGTGCTAAATCTGGTGCAGCCATCTTTTTAATGTAACTGCACATTGTCCTTTTTAAATAAACTGAACTGAAATCAAACGTCATGTAAATATATTTTCACATGGCATTTAATTTTAATAATGGCCTTAAGTAGTGGATTTTTATCAACAGTCATTGGCACCAAAAGCACCAGAGAATGTGAAAAACACACACATAGTTTAACATCAAATTAGTTCTAAGTATGGTTATCTAACCTTCTAAAGCAAGGGAGCCAACATTTAATATAAGAAAATGGAAATAAATACTTGCTTACTTTTGTTTTGGAAAATGCAAAGCTTCGGATGCATTTGGCTTAAAACCAAAATAATAAGTTCCAGAAATCATACTTTAACCATTTGGAGGACAGACATAATTTTACTTTAATCCCTCCCATGTAAATAACATTAACAATAAGTGAAATTCATCACTTATATTGCTTTTGACTCATTAAATGGACATATTTTGTTGGTATTAAATCAATTATGATCTATTCTTGGATGGTTCTTCAGACCCGAGTCAGAGTTATCAAGTTTTTCCAGGTAGAAATTATAATTATAATATAAATATCTTGAGTCGATAATGAGTATTTTAGACCTCGTGGTCGACCTATTCATAAAATTCAAAATGCTTGTCGTAAATCAAGGTTGTGTACGTTCTAATGACAGCAGGCTAGCGATTCATTTCCGTCAATATTTTCCGACAATGTCCTGAAAGTAAAACTTTCTGCTGAGCTTGCAAGAGGCCGAGGTAAACAATGAGTGCGCTCATCCAGGACTATACTTACAGGCAACCTCTAATCTGCTTTAAAGCCACACAGATTTAAAACCGCAGAGACGGAACTCATAAGAGCTCCAACCCACATGTTTCAGCATTAATTTGAAATCATCCCGGCTGATTTCAATGTATTTAATCTGCAGCTAAAGCTCAACTGGCTTAAACGTCGGCAAATTTGCTCTGCTCTATTTTACATCAGGGGTGGTACGCAAACAATTTCAGATCCCTTTGGTTGGTTTGTGTATTTATCTTGTTTGTTTTCATTTAAGGGTTTTATTAGTTTTTACATAAACACCTTGTGTTACTGACGGGAACATTTAAGCTAAAGTATCTTTATTTAGCTAAAACACGTCTAAGAATGTTGTCTCACTGCTTGTGTGACTCATCACTGCCGGTGTGGGAATGGAATCTGGTGATACTTTGTGTCTCTGACGAAGTAAACGCAAACCCCGACCTTGAGAATTAAAACTCATTTAGGGGTTTGTTTGTTGACGCCTCTTGGATAAGATCATTCACGGCTCGTGAAACTGCGATGACGATATAACAGCGAACTAACAGCTCTGTGCTTCAGCAATAATTCATAAAGACGTGTTCTTCTTATTCCTTGCAAGTAAAAATGTGCAAATTCAAAACCAGATCTGATTTTCATCTGATTTGTTAAAGTTAAGTCAGATTCCAAACCTCATGGTTACTCACTTGACAATATTTCTAAGGAGTTCCTATGATCGCTAAGAGAAGTATTTCTAGTCTGTACACTTCAAAATGAATTGTAATACACATTTTCTAAGAGCATAAATAACTTTAATCCACTCACTTTCATTTTTTTTATCAACAAAGGGTCGCAGCATCCTTCAGATCTTTTTGAGTAGTTTAAAAATTCACTAAGAGAGATGCTGGTCTCTTCGACAAAAGAGAAGAAGTCGCTGTAAAGGGGAGCACATGTTTGTATCACGGACGATTTTATGGCTTGTTGAGTTATTCACTGTTGAAAGCACATTATGAGGGATGTAGTGTATTAATATTTTTTTCCCTGTGAATGAACTACCAAATATCAAACTACAGACTGAAAAGAAAAATCTCTGAGACTTTGCTTTGAAATGTGGTCCAGACAGCCCACTGAACTCCAGTGGACTGAGGGGCTTCAAATAAGCCCGTCAGAACTCATTCATCTGTCATGTCAAAGGACCTCACACTCGCTGTGCAGGCCATTATTCAGATGCTGCTGACCAAGATGAAAGCGTCTGGAACTTCCAACAAGACGGACTCTATAAAAGTTTGCTAGATTGGCAAAGTATCAACCAGAACTCGCGCCCTCCTGCCCCCGATGCCTCCTTCTCACCTTTGAGATGATAATGCCCCGGCTGGCTGCGACTCAGACATCCCATTATGAAAGAAAATGAAATTGATTTGAAAATCCTGTGTCCGCGGGCGCGGGAACAGAGGGGATTATTTTGCTGATCGTACTAATACCATGTCCCGTCCCGCCCCACGTCCATCCCCAAAACCCTAGCCATGGCACTCATCTCTCCTTTAGTCCAGTCTCTTCTCAGCCCTGATGCACACTTTCCTGCGAGATCCTCTTACCATCCATCCCTGTCTGCTCACCACGTCCACTGCTCAGCGGGACATTTAAGAGCCGGGGTCCAGGGGTAAGAGAATGAACCGTAACAAGTGTTGAGATCCGACCACTGAAGCTCAGTAATGTCGGATGAGCCCTGTTGAGAAATACAGTGCAAGCCTAGAGGGACAGACATCCCAAATTAAGTTGCCGCGCTGTCCTTTGCCCGGATATCCAGAAATTGATCTGTTTACTTCCCTCTACTTTGATTCAGCCCGGACAGTTTCGCCGGCAGCCCCACAATGCACTGAGCCATCCATGGATGGAGTGCAACTCCAAATGAGAACTTATTACAGTTTCAATGTATTTTCCTATTTATTCATGTAGATCAGCAGTTTCTGGTAGAAAATGCAGATGGTCGCTCATTAAAAACGAATAAAATGCAATATAAAACATAATTATCGAACAAAAATGGAATAGTAATTCGGATGTGTTCAAGGTTTTTTAACTAATCACTGGCTTGTTGTTTTTTAATATTATTGTGTTTTAAACCCGGAGGCATGAGTGCCGATAATGAAACCCTTATGCAATTATCTGCTGTGAGCCTGTACAGATAATTCGTGTTTCATGTTGTTTCTACTCATTTGACTGCACCTTATTTTTTTTAAATATAAGGTACAATATCAATAAACGGGTGAATTTCAATAGATGAAGCACACATTAAGTGCATTATGACTTCGTAGTTAACCTGGAGTAATACTATGGAGCATAGAAATAAAATACTTTAGGGCTACTACGGAGCATGGCAAAGTAATACTACGGAGCATGGCAAAGTAATACTACGGAGCGTGGCAAAGAAATACTTCGGAGCCGCGCAAAGTAATACTTCAGAGCCTCGCAAAGTAATACTATAGATCGTCACAAAGTAATACTTTAAAGCTTCGCAAAGTAATACCACAGAACCTCACAAAGTAATACTACAGAGCCTTCTAAAGTAATAGTTTGTAGCCTTGCAGAGTAATACTAGGGAGCCTTTTGAAGTAGTAATTTAGAGCCTTGCAAAGTGATACTATGGAGCATGGCAAAGCAATACTACGGAGCGTGGCAAAGCAATACTACGGAACATGGCAAAGCAATACTACAGAACATGGCAAAGCAATACTACGGAGTGTTGCAAAGAAATACTACGGAGCCTTTTAAAGTAATACTTTGGACCCTCGCAAAGTTATACTACGAAACATTTAAAGTAATAATTTAGAGCCCCGTGAAGTTATACTATGGAGTCTCGCAAAATAATACGTTGGAGCCTCGCAAAGTAATACTACAAAGCCTTGCAAAGTAATACTATGGAGCCTCACAAAGTTATACTTACGAGCCTCGCAAAGTAATACTACGAGGTTTGACGATACAGTATTGTCTTTTCAAGAATGAAATTCGGCCTCTGAGTTCAAACAAAGTGATGTTTAATTCAAGAAAGTGATTCAGAGCAAAAGATTATAAATGAGTCTTTGAGAAACATTGTGTCATGAAACCTTAACCGATGTTTCATAAAGCGGTGCTGATGATCTAGAAATCCTCCTCCAAAGTTGACTGAACATTAATCTATTTATCTAACAAACATTCAGTCTTAACAATGTGGCAGCTATGCCGGTGATATAAGTTGAACCAGTCCAACTATGTGATGCCGAGGCCTCCAGCTGAGGTTGCACTTATAATAACCGACCGCCTCAGATTAAAGTGAGACTTCAGGGATGGGTTTTAATGAAGACTCTCCAGGGCACGAGTGAACAATCATCGCCACTGAAGGTACCAAGTATTCCAATGTTTTGTTAAAGTGCACATAATTGACACAGAGGAGCAGAATCACAGACAGTGTGTCATTACTGCTTTAATAAGAAATTGTCAATTATCGGGGTTGTGTCAGACGTCGCACTCTCACCCTGAAGGCCAGTGTCGCGTCTGAACAAAGCAATTAAAAAGTAAGCCATTGAGGCCCAGCGATGACTTCGGGGTTGGGGGGGGGGTGATTGTGGCAACATTTTGCCATCATCTCAGATTTGTATTGTGGAAGAATTAGGGGGTTTTAGGGTTTCATTTTGCTTATTGGATGAGAAAACAGGCTAAGCCACCATGGAATGGCACTATGGGAAATGGGGTGTTTGTCAGTGACCTAAATCTTATCGGTCGGTAACACGGCCGCTGGGACAGAGGCCTAGATTTCAGACGATGGGACACCAGCACATGGCTTTGCTGCAGCAAATATCACTGCAAGAATGTGCAAGTCATAGAAAAAAACTTGTGACATCTTTGATTTTCACATCCAAAATCAGATGCAAACGAAATCTAAAGTGCAGTCATTTACAAAAAGAAAAAACCTGTCTAGTGATGTTCATGTCAGACATACTGGCGTTGTGACCTCTGGGAACATGTGATCTCTACCAGCTTAAACCAGCAACCACGTGCCTAAGCATATGAGTCAAAGGTCGACAGACAATTGCGTCACATCTACTGTCAGACCAAGTATTTTATAGTATGAGTGAGTGAGTGCACAACGTACATTTATCAACATTCACTTCCCTTTAAGCTTTTTATTTAATGGCAGTTTCTGCTTACATTTACTTTAAATTTAAAAATTCAGATAGAACCAGCATTCAAATATATTATTTGAAAATAAAATGTGTTTCTGTTTTAGATATCGGCATGTTCAAAAGTGTCAAAAATGTTGAAGGGAATGAAGCAACAACAAAAAAAAAACTTGGAAGAAAATGTAACCTTGGCTTTGACTGGCATGATTTTTTCACTCCTCCAAGTGTTGCGACCATGAACCGGTTAAATGAATTCAATGGGAAGAATATTACAGACAAATTCTAATACAAGTTGCTTCTCCAACAAACTTCAGGCTTTAAAAAAGGCTCTGAAGTTTTACTTTTTACTTTTTTACTAGTGATGTGTACATGTTTGTTATCAAATCCAAATTTCAATCTGCACCTTTATTTTTAAATATTAAACAATTTCATTCGTTGAACAATTCAACAAGTAAAGAAACGTTTTTGTTTAATCAACTAAAATGTATTTTTACTTCATATCGAGTTAATGTTCCCTTAAGAGCCACACGTTTAGTCTTGAATTTTCTTTTAAAAGCTTCTTTTTTATGCAAAGTCTACTCAAAATTTAATCAAGTTTTCCACTTAATACGACGTCGAATAAAATTGTTTTGTCAAAAAGTCCCATTACTTATTAAAGGGTCCGTGAGTCACTTTAATACATGCCTAACAAATGACTAGATTGAAATAAAATGAAGGTTTTCTTCAGAAGGCGTTAAATTGAATTATTGATACGAGGAGGACGAGGGCTGTGCCGACAGCTTAACCCGGCAACAGATTACGTGTCGAAGCCGGCACCTGAACGGAGAAAAACTCAATTGGATTAGAGAAAGTAAACGTAACTCGCAGTGACCTGTGGTGAGGTCAGCCGGGACTTATGCAAACTTCTGCCTGGTTTAACTGTACCTGCTTACGACGCTTCCTCATGAATAAATGTTGGAGTTGAGCTCGGAGGGAGTTTATTAGGCATTTGTATTAATAGACACAACACAGAAAAACAAAGAGGTTGTTATTGTTGTCGGTGTCATGGCTCGTGGTAAAGGTTCATCCAATTACTGCTTTCCTTTATAACGGAGCCGCTAATAAACGGAAGAAACTTGGCGAGTATAGGTCACACGTCCAACTTATTTATTTTGCATGAGATAATATAATTATGTCGCGCTTTCAACGTTCTATTCTGAGCCAGGGGGGGTTGAGTGAGCAGAGGGGGATTTGTGCCGGCAGCATGGGGAGAGGAAAATAAATAAATAAATATGGATAAATCCTCCTTTGGAATCGCCGCCTGCCATGGCTCAGATCACGTGATCGCTCCGGACATCTGTGCGGGACGACGAGTTAAGCTCGTCTCGGACGTGATTAAAAAGGCAACAAATGTGTTGATTTAAGTGTGTTTTAAATAGATGCTGGACTCTATTGTACTCGTCAGTGTGTGTCAGGTTGTACGAAACCCCCCTTTAAATATTTACGCACTGAAAATACTGTTTTTTTTTTGGAAGGTTAAATCTTGTTTACCATAACCACACCCACTCTGCCGTGATTGGTCAAGCTTGGAGGTTTGTCACCGTGCGTCATCGATCGTCTCCACCACCAAGGGACCTCGTTGTGTAAACAAAGCGGGGTGTGATTACAGCCGGCTGGAGGAGGAGTGAAGCCATTATAACGTCATCATGGCTCTCGTAACCTCTCGTTCGCCCAGATTTCAGAGCAACTTTATAAAGTAACAAGTTCAAAACATGGTCATGATGAGGCACTTACTGCATCTTTAAAAGATTTTAAACATGTGAGTGAGAAGAGTTGGAGTTTTAACATTAGTTGAGTTTAAGAAGGGTCGCCAGGTTATTAAAACTACCTAAACCAAATTAAAATAGCAAGTTTGAAGCGCTGAGGAATATTTTGCATCTTCTTTTTTTGCATCAATATGATTCGGAAAAGTTAATAACGACGTTACAATACCCAGGATGCAAACTTTTGACTCTCACGTTTCAAAAAAGATGACCTAGAGGCGCATGAACGCACCATGAACGCGCCCGGTGGACGCAGCATCCTCGGGGATGGATGCCAAAGTTCCGAGTCTTACCTTATGACGGCTGTGTCGCCCTGGCGGACCGTGATGTTGTCGGTGGCCCGCTGCATATCCACACTCCGGACGGGAAATCCTGTAGGGATAAGACACAGCAGTCTGAAAAAAGAAGCCTGCAGTTGCCTCCAACACGATTTACGTCCGACTTGCATCTTGGAGCTGCGTTTAAAGAGCGATAGATCCAAGTGTTTTCAACGGGTTTTTGCGGACAGACTGGGGGGTGTGTTTGGGGTGGGGGGGGGATAGTTGGACCGGACTTCTCAGGGGGGGTCGGGCGGGACAGAAAAAGAAGAAGGTTTTCGTCCCAAAAAAAGCGCAACGCAAACGCGTCCTGGAAAGTGTTCGCCCTGTGACAGTAGTCCAACGATAGTTCCTGCGTGAAGGGAGCCAGAGAGAGAAGCAGGTTTGTGTTTAAAGTGTGGGAAGATCTCCCTCCTCTCTCTTTCTCTCTCTCTTTCTCTCTCTCTCTCTCTCTCTCTCCATCCCTCTCTCTCTCGGATTAACCAGCACACTGACTGTGATGCTCCCCTCATCGGTTGTCAGGACAACAGCACCACCTGAGGTCTCTTTCAGTAACACAACTGGTACTGTGAGAAAACAGCAGTGCTTTTTTAAAATTAAATATGTTGGATTAGCAACCAGAAAAATTATTATATTTACAATTTACACAAAGATAAAATGTCCATCAGAATAATCTGTCTAGGATGATAGACTGAAAGATAAGAAATGTTACATTATATTTGTATTTTAAGAGTGTCATTCATGAGCACAGATTGTATTTGTTTCAGAAACTATTTCAGTCATTAAGAATGAAACGTGTTTCACCTTAAGAAATCATTTGTCTTAATTATCAATAGATGAAGCACAAAGGAATATAAGGCGCATTAAGTGCAGTTTGAATTTGTAGTTAACCTGGAATTATACTATGGAGCCTAGTAATAAAATACTTTAAAGCTACTACGGAGCGTGGCAAAGTAATACTTCGGAGCCTCGCAAAGTGATACCACAGAGAGTCACAGAGTAATACTTTAAAGCTTCGCACAGTAATACCACAGAACCTCACAAAGTTATACTACAGAGCCTTTTAAAGTAATATTACGGAGCCTCGCAAAGTAATACTAGGGAGCCTTTTGAAGTAGTAATGTAGAGCCTTGCAAAGTAGTACTACAGAGCGCGGCAATGCATTACTACGTAGGGTTTGTATTAATTATCAGTAGTAATGTCAGTACTTGACAATGAGACAATTATTTGACTTATTTTTTAGATTGTATTTTTCTGAGAAACTTTTTGAAACATTAAGGTTGAAACACTCATTTCCCATAACAATTAATAAGTTAATTTTTAAGTGAATTATTAAAGTTGTGATCAGTAGCGATATGAGTATCTCGAATCATGTCGACTACGGGTTGGGATTATTTTCAGATTAAACTGTTCTTTTTTTTTAGAGATAAAGACAAAAATGTTTGTTTATTTAAATGTAGCGACTGTTGTCTTCATCTTCGTCCAAAAAGAAACTTAAAGATATCCAAATACCTCCATAGTCTATAACGTCTTGGATTGAAGCCTCAATGTGAGGGATTGTTCTCAAAAATGTTTTTAAAAAAATGATTATCAATATTTTGAGTTTGTTTTAGCTGCAAGGTTATTGGCCTAAATCTTGCTCATGCACACCGACACTTCTAAACTGTTAGACGGATAAATCCTGCTACAAACAAGCTTAAAATACACATGTATTCCTGTAAAAATGAAAACATTAAAAGAATATCAACTCTTAGTCGACATGTGGGTTAGAAGAAAATGAGTGGTTTGGATTTTCACTTCAAGAAGTAAGATTTAACAACTACATTATAAACTATATGATGACGACTGAACGACAAGAGTCAATTGTGTTTGATTTTCAGCTTTGACTTCTGGACATCTGGAACCGCTTGTATTGTGTGTTTTACATTAGCATGGCGTGCAGTCCGTGCTCTGCATTCCGTCAATCTCCACCAGATGCACTTTTATTGTGTTCCTCACAAAGTGTTTCAGAGTGAGTCCAATTTATTATTTTCATCCGAGCTCACAGCGTCTGTAACAAGTTAAAATGAAAGTTGAATAAAAGTGATGTTTGTTTACTTTCTGGAGGGTTACACAAAAACAAGTTTGTATTTTACCAGATGTTATTATCCTCTTAATTCGCTTCCTCCGCCCAAAAAAGGTGCTGCCCTGAGCTTAATTTATTACGTCCAACTGGCGGCAAAAATAAAAGCTTCTGTATCTTAAGATGGGTCAAAAATCCACACATTGTTTTAGAAAGTTTTTACAAATTTCTCCAAGTTAAGCTGTTCTACCATTGTTTATATAGACATGCAGAATATTATAAACTATGATTCTTTACCCTGTGATTCTTTGGTGATGCCTTCCCTAGTTATAAGTTGGATAAGCTCAGGCAATTAGTGAATAAATTAATGAAGCTTTATGAAACACAACCCTATTTTTTAGAGCTCAGTAGATGGCGCCCTCAGTTTAAAAATGTGTTTTGATAAAATACAGGAGAATGCTTCATGAAGCTTCATCAACCCTTCAATATTGATAGCAAATATATCCTTAAAGGGCACCTAATGTGAATTGTGACCTAAGTGGGCGGGGCTTAAGCGTATTTTCTAATGTAAATATCTTTATTAAATTAGGGTTTTGTGCAAAAAGAAACATACTGATGAGTATAATAAAGGTCCTAGAACAATTTAAGAGACTTCAATAAGCACATTAGGTGCCCTTTAGCAAAATAAGTCAAATCATTACAGATGCTTTAACATATTTTTTTAATAAAGAAAATGTTTAGCAATCCTTAATAACTCCCCTAGAGGTCAAGAATTGTACTGTATTTTAATTTCAACGTTTACATTTCTTAAACGATATCTATGGTTGCATCTCTGTATTTATGAATAAAACAACAATTCCAGATTTAATAACCTACACTAAATCACTTCTTAATTCAAGTTAAGCGTGTATGAGGCTCAACAATATTCTTCACAACATTTGACCAATAGAAAATCTAGAGAATAAAAAAAAGTCTAATATTGCCTCCTGTGTGGTGAAAGTGCACGCATGGACACCCTCCCATCAGGAGTCGCCACAGTGCAGCATTAGCATTAGTCTTCAAACAGAAGCAGTCATGTTCTCTTCGGTATCCAACCATCCGGTGCAGATTTGCCATGAACTACGAGCACTTTGGAGCGTCAGACTATCTTATCCTAATTATGCTCTTACGCAGATTATTGCAGATCTTTCATTCCAGGCGAGGCGGGTCACGGTCCGAAGCTCTCGTGACATAAAAGGCGACTCATTATTTCATCAGTGGATTATTTCCTCCCTTTTTTTTGTGTTGCCACTTCATATAATGTGACATTCAGTGGGGGATAGAAGAAGAAAAATAGTGTTTTTGTGTGGAGTGTAATGATCTTAAGTGGAAAAGAACACATTGGTTAATGGCTTAAGCAGATGTAATCACCTCTTTTCCAGCGAACGGCGCCGTAATTACGACAACATTTTAACTCAACAAGGACACGAGCTCTGAAGGTGACGGAAGAAATGCGAGCGCTGAATAGGGTTTTCATTCCTGAAGTTGCCAATCCACTCCCGCTCTAATAGGCCATGATCAAATGCTCGGATGGTTTGCTTAATAAGCTGAGGCTTGGTGTCACTTTATTTAGAGGCTGTAATAAAATGAATCCCTGAAATACGCCGTAAGTGGTGATGAGTTCAAAATGTATTCATTTTTCTTTTTTTTTTTTTAGCTGACGATAACAGATATTTATTCCTCCAAAATTGCATCAGTTAAAGTGATGAAATGATGGTGATGCAACAAGATAAATAATGTCTAATTGTGCTGCAATGGTACGAGTACACAGGAAGTGAGTTTTTTGTGGCTAGTTAAGAGAGACAAAGCACAAATACAAAGTAACTCATCTGCAGTGTTGCCAAGTTTACCGTTATCATCATCCACTCCTAACAATTCTCAAGACAAAATAAACAACACTTTAATAACGACATTACTTTAAGGCGTAATTCGGCTTTTACAGTCCACGGGAGGGTTTTTTTTAAGCTCGAGATATATCTGTATCTTTCACAGTCTACTAGATGGCAGTTGCTCTTTGTACAGCAGATGCAACACTAATAGGCTCAGGGACTCATTCATTCCTCGTGCTATTAGGCGGTTTAATTCTGTTTGGGGGCAGGAGTGAATGAATGAGTTTATGAGAATGAGCGTTATGAATTCATTCTGGTCGTACTTGCTGGCCTTATAGTGATTTTCATACTTTATATACAGTGTTCAAAAATTCATAAAAAAACGTTTCAGTATCACTTTGGTAAGCTGAGAAAGCCACATGGTGAGGCACTGTAGTCGGGTGCCTCGCAGACTAGTTCTATGAATCTGTACCGCACTTAATGAACTATTAACTCCGGTGGGATTTATTTTTTTCTAAAAATATACATATTTTTCTATCGTTTTCCTTTTCTTTTTTTTTTTTCAAATGCAAATTACAACTTGCACTCGTGAATGAAAGGGTTTCCTTCCTGTCATCTCACATCTCAATAAGATTTAAGTGGGAAAAGGAAATGGCGAGGTGCTGAGCTTGATCACATATAAATCGTATTTCTTCAGCATTTCACAGCCTCATCCCGAGATATTAGAAATAAAGAGGACGGTCTAAATGTATTAAAAAGAAGATAAGAGTAACACCGATATGCTCGTGCCGAGCAATATAAAGTGAGTATAAATGTTTTGGCTACAGATTCGATTACGCTCCACTTCTTGATCCTCAATTATCACCGACTGTGCTATTAAGTGTTCGGAGAGTGGCTGTAGAGTATATTAAAGTGGTGTCGTCCACCATATAAAACAACGTTTGAAGTCCATCAACGCCTTCTGGATTCCATAATGTTGACTTCATTAAACTGCTTTCATTTGTGTTTGGATAAAAAATGTTAATATTTCCCTTTAATTAAAGAGAACGAAACGAGAAAAAGTGTCTTCTAGTTCAGAGCTGAACACACTTGAACATGAGAGCGAAGGTGCGACAGATTAAATGTTGCAATAGTACAATCTGTCAATGCAAAGTGTACCATCGTCGTTTGCCATTGCTTATATATGCTGCGTCATGAATATTTCCTCTGAACTCTGACATGTTTTGGTGCATAAATCATAAAAGCAGTGGCGGTAACGCGGAATTCCTTTTTGAGGTGAGACCTGGAGCATGATCTATTATTCAACTCAGTGTAGTTCCGCTTGAAAGATGGTGCTGTTGAATGCTCCAGGCAGCGGTTTTATTGGAGCATGCGAGAGACCAATGTAACGCTACTAAAAATCATCTGCTGCTCCTGATGCCCAGAGAGGAGATAATATTGTAATCATAAACAGTCAATGGATGTACCTTTACACAGACCTCGTAGTGATTCGTTCATGTATTTTCCAATGACGGATGTTTTCATCTTTATTTGCACATGTCCCATAAGAATTATACATAGATTTAGTTACACTATGTCAATTATTAAACTGTATTGTTGTTCATGTTTAAGATTCAAGTTTTAATGTTTACCAAAGAACATTCCTAGTTGGTCAAATCCTTCACTGATAATGGCAATAAAAAGTTCTGATTCTGTAATTGAATGAATCAGGACTCATTTTCCAATTAAGATTTTTAGATCAGGCAGTTTTTCCACCACCTCAATGTTTTACTTAAAATAATTTAATATACCACTATATTGTTTTTTCAATAATAAAAAACAATCTTTACCCCTTAACTAAAAAAAAATGGTTGTAATATGATGTGAATTATAGAAAGTAAAGTTCCAAAATCTGTTTCTTAAATGAAGTATCCCTTTTAATCAAAAATTTCACAAGCTGGACCTCAGTCAAGTCTCAGATTTACTTTGTTTTATTATTTAGAATACAAGTTGAAATGTTAATTTCATATTTTGTGCATTGTTTATCATGAGGCATGTCGAGTGGTTATGTTGATCTCCCAAAAAACAGATTTACATTTATAATCCAGGCTTTTTTGTCTTCTCGTCCGGACTATTCCAACAGTTTGTTTTCATGTCTTAACAAGAAGGATCTGTCTCGTCTGCAGTTGATACAAAACTTGATAATTCTGACTCGCTCTAGTAGAAGAACTCACATTTCTCCGATCCTTCACTGGCTAATCTACTGATGGTTCCTGAACTGATTCAGGACCAGAGGAGAGAAATCCTTCCAGACTGTTGCTCCTAAGCTTTGGAACCATCTCTGTGTTTGATGATCTACTGACTCCTTCAAGAAACATCTGTGTTTGATGATCTACTGACTCCTTCAAGAAACATCTGTGTTTGATGATCTACTGACTCCTTCAAGAAACATCTGTGTTTGATGATCTACTGACTCCTTCAAGAAACATCTGTGTTTGATGATCTACTGACTCCTTCAAGAAACATCTGTGTTTGATGATCTACTGACTCCTTCAAGAAACATCTGTGTTTGATGATCTACTGACTCCTTCAAGAAACATCTGTGTTTGAAGATCTAGTGACTCCTTCAAGAAACATCTGTGTTTGATGATCTACTGACTCCTTCAAGAAACATCTTAAGACACATTTATTTGAGCTTTTCCTGATTTTCTGAGACTCCTGTGTTTGTCTCGGTGTTATCTTGACCTTTTAAGTATATATTTTATTGAGTATCGTTTTGATTGTTTAAGCACTTTGTGACCCTGGTCTAGAAAGGCGCTTTACAAATATTACTTACTTACATTTAGGCTCTCGACTATAACTGGGCCCTAAATCATTAATGATCCTTACAAGTCAAAAAGTAAATTAATTACATATCAATAAATTACATTCAATAAATTGAATCTCAAATAATGTGCCATGGAAATCAGTTTCACATTAAATCTTGAATCAGGCTTGAAAGAAGTTGAAGCTACTAGACAAAGTGCTCTTTCTGTAAAAATGCCTTTGCAATGATTTATTGAAATCTTTACAAGCATGTTAAAGGACCAAAAAAATAAAAATCTCTACAAATACTAGTAGTTCGGTACGATACAGGCCTTTTAAATCCACTAACAATTGCTGTTTTACAACAAAAGCGGCTAAAGATCCACACAAAGCATATTCTTCTAAAAAAAAATGCAATTGTGTTGTTGGAAAAATGACACTTATGACAACTTTACTGTAAGTGATCATCTAGATTTAACAAACATTTTAAATAATCACTTGATTAACTGATAATCTTTCATATTTAATTCATATTAAATGATCATTGCCTCTCTGTAGAATCCACTTGCTCAGCTATCGCCAGGTCAGGCCTACACACACTGAGAAAGACCAAACAATCTGTAAATGATGCCAGCAAGTCTGGTTCCAACAAGGACAAGGACAGACATCTGCGTAAGTCAACTGATAAAACGGATCCTCTCTAGAAAACTGCGGTATCATTTCACAACCAACAAGTGGCACAGCCATCTTAGAAGACAAATGTTTAGAGTATCATATATGCACAACTGACTAGAGGCGTTTACCTGAATATTCATACTGTAAAAGATCTGCCATTTCATTAGAACTTTTCGCTTGGCACTCAAAGACACCTCTGTGATAGATCTCTGCTTTGCTAAGAGCCCATGATCATGTGAGTTGTTTCTCTGACTTTGCAAATTTGAATAAGCAACATTTTCTCTTAAACTCAATAATGTGTCTGCCATTCTTTACCATCATCACTTATCAAGTCTGGGAAGAGGTTGGTTCATCAAACAAAACCTTACAATATGTAAAGGTTATTTTCGAACATTGAATCATTATATACATTATGTAAGGAGTTAAGATTTGAAAATGAAATACATTTTCTTATTTGTATGAGGCAGTTTTCTTAAATCCAGCGACTCCACAAGTTGGCCAAGATTACATGACAGGCAGTCGTGGCAGATTTCACGCTCCTCCCATCAATAGAAACCACTCCAGTAAGTCGGGCTATAAAGCACGATAGGGCTAAACTCATATTGTAACATTCACCACTAGAAGAGGCTTTAATAACCTGTTTGGCATTTAAATTCTGAGGGAAAAAAAGAGAAAAAAAATCAGTGGATGAAAAGCTGACCATATGAACTATTAATAAGCCACTTATTTATGTCACTATGAACAGAAAACTAAGCACTTATCAACCATTATAAAGTACTCACTCAAACCTTGTTCATTGTCGCTGTATTCTGCCCTTAATATCACGATATTAAGAGTCCACGGTGAACTACACCTTAATTACTGCTTATTAACAGGAAATAAAGACGTCATTATTGATGAACTCTATTCATCCCTTGATAGGTGTAAGTACCATGAAAAGTGATTCACTATTAACAATACCGTTTCTCTTAAAGGAAAAAAAAAGGGAAAAAGATACTAGTATTAAAAGCATCCATAACATAATTACTCAAAAAATAAGTAGTTGTAATTGTGAAAGCGTTAATTAGGCTGTTAATACTTGTAGATTATTGTATTTTTACCAGTATAAAAATAGTTCTTTAGTCTTTAACATTTCTGATGCAATAACTGTTCAAATACTTGTGACTGAAGTATAACTATGATGCCACTTTAGAATAGGGAACGCATTCACAATTACAAATACTTGTTTTTGAGTTATTAGGATTTAACTAATACTTTGCTTTTCTTTTTTTCCTTTAGAGTAGACATTTTTGTTAATAGTGGATCACTTCTCTCATTGTATTTGCACCAAATAAGGTTTAAATAGTTTTCAAAGTTTAACTTTAACTACTTTTTTATTTCCTGTTAATTATCAGTATTTAAGATGTTGTTTAGCTTAACCTCGTTTGGTGTGTTCCAAATCGCGCTCCTCTACACTTACACTTAATATTTTGTGTGCGTCCCACTGAGCAGTGTGCGAAAATGTAGTGTGCAATGAGCACTTAAACGTGTGGATCGATGGACACTCCATCTTAGTGACGTAGATGAAGCTAAACTGAAGCTAACGTCACTGACGACGTGTCTTCGGAGCAGATACCGATGTAAACGTCTCGAGGAAACACTAATATTACCACGAAACACAACAACAGAAATAAAAATAAATAAAACACAACTTAACACTTTTCTCCGATTGAAACGAGTAATTAAATGTCTATGATAGTGTTTCAACGACTGGTTACAATCAGTGTTAAAAAGTAGTAGAAGAAGAAACTGTTGAGTCATTTTTTGTAAGTGTGTAGCAGCAGAGTTTGATTTGAGACAGTACTACACTGTACACATTTGAGTACTGCACAAGTAAGCGCACTGTCTTAAAGTGTTCTGTAAAGCAGTGCACTTAGAGAAGTGTGTGATTTGAGACAACACTTGCTATCAAGGGTAGAAATGTTACAATGATGTGTCATTAATGGTTAATAAGTGAATAATTCAATGTTAACACATGTGAATAAAAAGCTCATTCATTGTTTGTGATCCTCCTTCTCAATTGTTACTCAAATAATCAGCGTCTTGAAAAGAGCTGTCAGGCCGTGCACTTGTTTTGAACCATTATTGGCTTCTTTACTCGTTCTCTGATCCGACAGTTAGTTCTGACAACACTCACATGGATTTGTTTCATGTCTTACGTTTTATCTTTTTTGGACCGGAATCTATACGAGAGAGACACGGCGGCGGCGGCGGCTCGTTTCAACAAAAGCAGAAACTTTAATGTGATTCTAATTCTTTCTCCAGCTCCACTGTACACAATATCTCTGACTTTTTTTTTGTTGCATGAAAACAAACGTTACTCGCTCGTGTTGTGAGCAATGGCAGATCAATGAGCCAGCCTGTCCCTCTGTATTCTTTAGATTTTCCCCTTTTCTTTTTCGGAAAGCTTTTCTCTTTCAAAGTGGAGCACAAGCGGATTAGCGGCAACGCCGGCTGGTATAAGCGTACAGTGTGTTGGAGTGTGTGTGGGTGTGCGGTCCACGAAAGTTGAAGGAGTTTGTTCTTTTCACCGTTAATAAAGAGGTGGATGCATAATTTATAGTGGCACATCAAAAACTCTTGGAAGTCAAAAGCAGGATGCACCGAAAAAAGAAAGGATACCTGGTATAATGCTCAGCAGTTACTGAAGCAAACACAGGGAAAAAACAACTTTAGACAATTTTGGCCGGCGGCCATTTTCTCTTCATCCTTCCATTGTCGCCGTCAGCAGATACACACAAAAGCAGCCTGAACATGATCACAATCCTTTTTGCAAAGTATTGACAGACACACATTTGTATGAAAGTATTGCGACGACAAAAGGTACGACTTCAAACGGCCCGAAATTATTCCGTCTTTGAAGTCGTTGTTAGCAAGAAGAGCTATAATTAAAAAAGTGGGTTTTTTTTTGTTTTTTTGTTTCACTCGCAAAGAATTATGACAGAAGCTTGTGGGCAGAACACGTACCTGCCGGAGACGACACATGGAATATACTCTTTAAACATAGCATTAAGGGCCTTAAAAAGCACTCAGGAAAAGAACACTTCCCTGAGCGGGTTTTGCAAAAAAGAAAAAGGTCCAACCCAGAGTGATTTTGTGTGTGAACAGATGTCTAATTGAAGTGCGTTTCTGATGTTGCCTTTGTTTTACGCCGTGAGTTGCTGGAGCCGCAGAAAACCTGGCGCTCCACGAATGACTTCCTCCTCCAGATGTTGCTCTTCTTCCCTCTTTTAATCTGTAGCAGCACCTGTGTGTAGTGTTGTCCTGAGAGCTGATGGTAGAAGTGCGTGCCACCAGCTATTGTGTCCTTCAAAATAAAGCTTTTAATTTGAAATAAGAAGAATCATTGAAACTTTTAAACAAAACAAAATCAATTTTTAAATAAAAAATAATTTGAATTCTTGATTTTGTTTTCTTATTTTGAAGTATGAGGATACAAATATGGCGTTTTTTCTTTTAATCTGTAGTACAATCTTTAAAATTAAAACATTATTACAACGTTTACATGTGATAATTGGATTTTATGTAAAAATGTTTTAATTCATCAATTTTTTTCACGTTTTCTTTTAATTTACATTTTTTTTAAGTATAAAAAAAGGTTGGCGTGTTTTTTTTTCTTTCCTTCAATTTGTAGTAGCTCATGTTTATGGCATTTTCCTAAAAGTTGATCATGTTAAAATGTACTTAATTTAACAACGATAGTAAATAAAACGTTATATATAATAAAAATAAATGTTCATGTTTTTCTTTTCTTACTTTGAAGTATGACAGTAAAAATGTGGATTTTCTTTTCTTTATTTTGATTTGTAAAGTGCATACCACTAGTTATTGTATCTTTCAAAATAAAATAATTAATTTTAAATGTGAATGGCAATACTAAATATATATTTTACATGTAATAAAAATAGATTTAAAAAAATGTAATTCACAATTTTTGTTTTTTTATTTTAAGTATCAAATGACTTCTTCATTTTCTTTTCATCTGTGGCACCAGCTGTGTATAACAGTGAAATAAGTTATTGTGTCCTTCAAAATAAAAGGGTTGATTTGAAATAAGAATAATATTTAATAGATATTTACATTAAAATCAATGTTTTTCCTTTCTCACTTTGAATTAGGACAATCAAATGTGTTTTTTGAGTGTGTTTTTCTTTCATTTGCTAGTAACTATTGTCCTTCAAAAAAAAAGTTTAAAAAGTTTGAAATAACAAGAATAACTATTATGGTATAAATACAACTTTTACATGTTATTAAAATCAATTAAATTAAAAATAATTGTAATAATAATTATTTTCCCTGCTCTGAAGTATAACAATACAAAACAATATACTTGTCTTTTAATTTGTAGCACCACCAAGCTGATAATGAAAGACCTTCAAAATAAAATGTTTAATTTTAAATAAGAATAATAAAAACAACTTTTGCATGAGATAGTAATAGATTTGAAATAAAATAGATTTTCTTTTTACTTTTCAGTGTGACAACACTATGGCTTCTGATTTTTTTTCCCTATCAATCTGTAATACCACCCGTGTATCGTTGGGTCAATGTTGTGTTTTCCAAACACCCTGTGATCATCAGAAGTTCTCTCTGTGGTCTCAGTTATTAGAAATCAAAATGCAGAAGATTTTCTAAGTTGTAAAAATAAAACTTTTTTAACGCCAATCTTTTCATAACAAAATAATGAGTCTAATAAAAATACCACAAAGTGAAGCTGCTTAATTCTAAATAATCGGTTGTTTCCTGTCCACGATACATTGATTTTGTGTTGAAATTGATACGATTTTGTTAATTTTTAACTTCTGACCAACGTTAGAAATGTGTCCCACGTATCGCGAGAAGTGCAAAATATTCATCAAATAGCATGAACCCCGTTTTCTGTTCGAAATAAAATAATTTAATCATAATTATTCATGTTTTCTACGTTCAACTTTCTAATTGAAGTCATCCAAGGCTCCACCTCCAGAGCTGCTGCTGATCCAGGATCTCCACCACGTCAATGATCCAGAGTTCTCTCCAGACCTCCATGGACTCTTCTATACTCTCCTCTTTTCTCTCACTATATCTTCCCTCACTCTTCTCTTCATCCATCTGTCTACCCCCCCCCATCCTTCCTCACAGCCGGAGGACGTCAGCAATGAGTCTGGTTCTGCTTGAGGTTTCTGCCTTCTACAAGGAATCTTTCTTCGTCAACGTCACAATGAGCTTAACTTATGGAATTGCTGGATCCGTTTTTCCTTTCTCCACTATAGTCTTTCATCAACTGTAAAGCGTCTTGAGATAACTTTGTCAGATAAGACACTATAAATAAAATTTAATCTGTAAGTGTATAACTCTTAAGCGTGTGCAAGAAAACCGTTTTCTCCAAAACGACTTCGATTGTGTGGCAAGAAATCAACATTTTCTCGAAGAACGCCACGTTTTGCTTCAGCCAACGCTCATGCGTGTGCCCTGGAGCGGCGAAAGTGTGTAAATATTTTCGGGAAGCCAATTTCACTGAGTCACTCCACCACAAGTGTGAATTGCTAAAAGTCTGCCCTTGGCTTTGGGCACTTTTAACATGATCCAAGCACCCAAATAGGAATGATTGTGCAGCAACCCCCACACAACATCTCTTCAATCTTCTTGCAAAAAGAATTACTTTGTGTCGTCCCCCCCGGGGGTCAGAGCCTCCCTCTTGCTGTTCGCTTCTATTAGAGAGTTCACGCACACGGAGGCCTCGCTCACGATAAGTTGTGGACTTCCAGGGGGAGTACATTACGAGTGGAAGGACTCGGAAAGATACGGCGCTCAGAGAAAATATCTGGATTTAAGTGAAAAGATCTGAAGCAACACTGCAAATCAAATAGAGTTTTTCGTTGTATAACTCGCCTTCGCGGCGGTTAAGAAATAAAGGCTTCTTTCGGCTTCTCGGTTAAATCAGAAGTCAATAAATTGTTGAATATATTAAAGGAGCGGATATGTTAAAATCCCTGTTTGTGTTTTTCTCAACAGTGAACATTTGGAACGTGGGTTGAGTTACAAATATTTAACTTTCTTTTTTTTCATTTTTAAAGTTCAAAACAATTTGAATCAGAATGGAGTGTTTCATGGCAACAATGAAAGACAAGAATGTGAAGATAATTATGAATTCAAATGTTAAGGCCTTTGGCAGCAGCTTTCAACAAAAATAATCTCAATAAAATATGACAAATATTTAAATGGTGTTTTACTCAAAAACGAATTTTCAAAAAATCAAATTAACACAACCTGGGCACGGAGATAGTTTCAAAGTTCTTTATTATGCACAGCAGAGAAGGTCAGTTCAATACTTGAGGATTCAAGATGTTCTCCTACTCTTTCAATTACATTTCCTCAGGGGCCACATCGTACACTGACTGTTGTTAGGGGCCGTCAAGCCAATAGACAAAAGAAACGACAAGTTAATATATACAATTTATTAAAATCCATTCTTTTTATATGTAATCCACTTAAAAAATTACTTTGGGAAAAATAAGTACTCAAAAAAAGAACTAAATAAACAGAAGTAGTAAAACTTTTTTAATGCAAAGGTGTTTTCATATTTTTTTTAATATAGATATAAAAACATGTTAAATGTATACTTTGACCCATTACTGTGCACATAAATGCAGCAGTTATTTGGTCTTCAAAAACATTTTGTAGCTTAACGAACAATGAAATCCAGCGAGATCCCAGCGATGACTGAGGACAAGAGGATACAGCAGCTTTTAAAGCCGATATTTAATCATATTTTAATTGACCGGTTCCATTATTTAAACCAAAAGAGAGGGTATCTCTCTACATTTTATTGTCCCCTAAAAGCCAAGATTATGCAAGTGTATTGAAATGCATTACGTGATACATCTTGTCGAATTTTGCAAGACCATTACGCAGAGGTGACGACGGTGGAGGTGTAAAATGACCTTATGTGCCATTTCTCAGTCTTCAAAATAAAAGTCTTTAGCCAGAACCATCTATGACAGTATCAGGGCAAAAGTAAATATATAATGTTTTATTTTTTCGAACGGAACCAGAAACACTAGAAAAAAAAGGATTTTCTTGGACACTTAATTTAAAACCTAGAATAACATTAAAGACATGAGCGTAATGATATATTATTGAAATCACAGTTTAAATAAATGAATATTCACGTGCAATATTGCTTCTATATTTTAATATGTCCTTTATTAGCAAGGGTTAATGCTCAATTGTTTTTTGAGACCGGATCATTTTTTTCCTGAGACCTGATGATGTCCTAAAATTAACTTCTTTCCCACTTTGAGACCCGACGATGTCCTGAAATGAACACCGTACTGATGTTCACTCACAGAGTGTGAAGATTAAAAATATCAGTCTGAGAGGGCGAAGGAGAACAACCTGAAGCTGTAACTGAAGACAAACTATTTTTAATCAAGACTAGACTTCAAATGCCCCGACTGTCAATTTTAATGAACTCGTTTCCACAAACGCGTCTCTTCGAACGTGTAGAAATGTCCAACACTTTGGAATCAGGGTTTGAAAGACGGACTGAGAGTATATGTATATATGAGGAGAAGACTTCAAGGATTCAAGGATGCCGTTCAACTTATTAATTCAAGACTAAGAGACGCTTATAAAGATGTTCAAATGAGTGACGTGGCGATCGTGTCGATGCTTTGAAGCATGTGTGGAGTAATCCAGAGGTGGTTTTGTTAAAGCGTGTATCGTGTGTTGGTGACGAATGCGATGACGTTCGAAGCCTCAGGAAGCAGAAACGTGATTCCAAATGAAATCAAATAAATTACTTTGATTAAACACATTCCTCACATTCACACGTGGATACGCACAGATATGAACAAAGTTACATAAGCACAACTCTTCCAATCAATCTCTATTTATTGTTAGCACGATGGCCTAGTGGAGCAAATAAAGCACCTTTAAGCTGCAAACCATGTATCGAGCAGTTGGCTGCGGCGCTTCAGTGTCATGGGGCTTCATCTTGATCACTAGTTCAAATATTTCCCTCTGAATATGTTTTTTACAAATGTCATTTTCATATGTGATGATAAAGTGGTTGAGATCACACAACGTGCCCCTTAAATCCATCATGATTGAGTCAGTGATGAACTGTCACTTATCCATGTGCTCCAGAGGCAAAAGGATAAGTTTACTTCCTGCTTTTAACACCTGTATGACATCATCAGTGATGTCATTGGATGATACCATCTCTGGGGGGGGGGTGTATATTGCAGTTTGCAAATCTCAATAGTTTGATAATGTTTCTTGTATTTAGAACCTCAGACGTGAACAAGAAAGGTACTTTGATTGACATTAACACATTGACATAATTGAAATGATTGGTATGTTTTGTTCATCTTTTCATGGAAGAAAGAGGGAAGAGTTCCCCTGCGGATTGGTTCAGTCCAGGTGGATTCATGTCCAAGATGGGCAGGAGAGTTAACTTTCTGGTTTTCTACGAAGACCGGTGCTGTGTCTCAAATCGCATACTAGCGTACTAAAAGTTAGTATTTGTAGTGCGTTAGTGCGTCTCAATTCTTAGTATGCGAAATTTAGTGCGCCATGCACACTAAAGTGGCGTACTAACACGCCCACAAAACTGAGCATGGTTCGATGGACACTAAACACACTAAACAGCCGCCATCTTAGTGACGTTTTAAACGGAAGTTACGTCATATATAAATGCATATATATGCATATACTTAAATGTGTATTTTCAGCAGCAGTAGGAGGATAAACACGTCTCTGCTGCTGATACCAGCTTAAATATCTCGCGATTATTTAGATTCTCATATTTTTTCTTTATTTCTTTTTCCAAAGTTGCAAAACGTGCTGCCAGCAGGTGGCGATAGCGTTCAAACAGCTGGTTGCAACCATCGTTAAATAGTAGTAGAAGAAGAAGGTGTCATGTGATTTCCTGTTAGTGTGTAGCAGCAGTGTTTGATTTGAGACGTACTATCTGTGGAGAATTTGCGTACTAGTTAGTACGTACACTAAACTGATGCATACTAACTTCTAGCATACTAAGAGTAGTATGCGATTTGAGACACAGCACAAGATGAACCTCCAGTCGCTACGTTTAAAATTAACTTACATTTTTATCTATATCTATAAAAAGGAATGGATTACTTTGGAAATAATCCCAACCCTTAGTCGACATGAGGGTGAGTAGAAAATGGTAGATCGAATCACAAACCTCTCTTAGTACACTGGTTAGTATGCATCGGGATAGTGTACGTACTAACTAGTAACTAATTATCCACAGATAGTATGTCTCAAATCAAACTCTGCTAACAGGAAATGACACGACAGCTTCTTCTTCAAATACTATTTAACGATGGTTTTAACCAGCTGTAGGAACACTATCGCCACCTGCTGGCAGCACGTTTGGTTTGGATCAAGAAATATGAGAAACAAAATATTTGCGAAATATTTATGCTGGTTTCAGCTCCGAAGACGTGTCATCCTCGTACTGCTGCTGAAAATACACCTGTAAGTATATAAATATATAGATATAGATATAGATATAGATATAGATATATGACGTAACTTCTGTTTACAACGTCAAGGTCACTAAGAGGGAGCCGTTTAGTGTATAACGTGTCCATTGATCCATACTCTGTTTTGTGAGCGTTTAAGTGACAATTTAGTGTGTATGGATGCACTAAAAATACTAAATTGAAGTACACAAGTATGCGATCTAAGACACGGCACGAGCCTTCGGCTCAGTCGCACCACACCATCCCATCACAACTGAGGGCTACCAAGAATCCTTTTTTAAAAAAAGGTCCTGAAAACTTTTTTTATTCAAAAGTTATGATTCTTGATTTTAAAAATGACTTCTAACCTTTTATATTTTACCTGTGTATTCTTCTGTAGCACTTTGAGATCTTGTCTGAAGTGAATTATAAATAAAATGTATTTTTATTAAAATAAGTGACATTTGGATTTTGGGTGAACCATCACTTTATCTTCCACCTACCATCTGTGGGGCCACATTGACGGGCCCTTGAGTTTGACACATGTTGTGTAGGTAAAAGGTTGGTGTTCACATATAGGGAAATGACATCTAAAGAAAAACGTGGAGTTGAAAAGTTGGAAACACTAAGAATGGATCTAAGATTTCATTGCAACCATGTGGACTAGTTAAGTCTGAGCTTAATATTTCTTCCTAATCGTCATTAAACTCCTGAATCTTGAGCCTCAGAAGGAAATGGCAACATGCTGGTGTTCCCTAGACGCCGTCATATCGTGGTTTTCTTTGTGTTGTGTGACGGGAGTTACTCCCTCGATGTGTTTTTTTCACTCGGGAGACTGGAGAGCTGCGAGCCTATCTCCAGGCACCAGGTCTTCTCTAATCTGCATTCTCGCTCTGTTCTCCTAATTAGGAGTCCATAGACAAGAAGGCTCCGTAATTGCAGTCACTCGCCGAAGATTTCTTATTTTATTCCTCCCTCGTGACACGTTCTTATCTTGGCTTCTCTAGATTGTTCTCCACGAGTCGTGTTTAATCTTTCAATCTAACGCGGCGCTCGGAACGGTTTTGAAAAACAGAAGCCACGACCAGATGATGAAGTGAATTATTAGTGAGAGTCAACAACAGCACAACGTTGACCTTTGAATGACTCGTTTCTCATTAGGTTTCAAAAGAAGACGACGACGCGAGAGTCGTTGCATTTGGTAATTGCCTTCTTTCCTAATTAAATTACATTGAATGACATCTTGGAGTGCGAGGCCGAGTTAGCAAACAACGTAAAGAGACAGATTAACATCACAAATGCGTCATTTGATTCCTACATATTAAGGGAAATCTTTCGACATAATAATAGCTGGATTTATGTGGCAGAATATTCTTAAAAACGTATCAAACAGTAGATTATTATTATCGAGGTAAATCTGGTTAAGATATTGTTTCGTTTAATCCTCTTAAGCCTCCTTTTTATCGTCCTTTAAATGCAATAAAACGTTATAGATACACTAATAAAAGCGAAAACGTCGAGATGAAAAACAAAGAAATCATCCTTAAATCAGGAGGAGATAAACAACCTGACTAATGCAAGTGTGCTTTAGAAATAAAATAAATGTCCGCAGCCATGAAAATGTAAGCAAACTTTTACGAGGACAATCGACTCAAAGATTATTGAGGAATTAAGTTTTATTACCTTAAATGGAAGCAATAACACAGAACGTCTGAGTGAACATGACTTGTTTATTTTGCTGAGGAAACGAGAAGGAAAACATTTAATAATGTAACAAAAACAATATGAATTATTCTTTACTCTGGTCTCTCTCCACACAATAATATATATATATATATATATATATATATATTTGTTTTATTCTGTTAGAGATCACATATCCGTATCCATATATCAAGAAAGTATGGAATAGAATGAAGGACAATGTACTGTGAAAAGCACTTTAAACTTGACTGTAATATTTCCCTTCAAGGCTGAAGTGTCGAACAAAGGGGTGAAAAAGTTATTTTGTGAAACTCATGATTGTGAATTATACCCAGTATTACTGAACAATTATAGTATTTGAGAGGAAGAAGCTTCTGAACACGATTACAGAATTGTGTGTGTGTGTGTTGTATCATCAGTGTGTGTTTTCATATTAGTTTACCTATAATAATAATAATAATAAGGTCATAATGATTAAGCTTTCAATAGATTAAAATTCTTATATATTTTCTGTGTCTAATTGGAAAGACCAAAAACCTTACCTTAAATTCGTTCCCTCTTACTTTTTCTTAACTACCTGGTATCATAATTTAATTCTTGTTTGGACACAATTATGGAAGTTTATCAGCGTCAAAAGAATATAAAATGGTTAACAAATATTATTTTCAATATACAAAATGTTTTTATTTCTTATTATTATCTTTAATAGCTTTTTTTATACGTAGAGTTTAGAGCTTATTTATATAACAATCATTGAAAAAAAAGTCAAAGTTCTAAAGTCAACCATTTTTAGTTCATAGCCTTTTAAATTCAATATAAATGTTGGTATAAAAGCACTGCCAGACGATACCATAAGTACGGAGCTACTTGATCGATGAAGGCAATCACATGACTACAGAGTAGCACGAGCTCATCAAATTAGGCATCGTCCAGTCGATGTGTGGAACTTGTATCGACGCCTGGGGACTCAAAAGATTAAATTACGTTCGCCCTTTGCTTTCTGACGTAAAGGATTTCAGCAGGAATGATGTCAGACTCCGACAGTCAGATCGACGTGTCTTCTAGTGTTTATATCAGAAGTGGTAAAGACAAGTTTAATCTTCTTATGTTCACCAGTTCGACTGTTTTTCCAGCTTTTATGAGTCAAAAAATATATCTGTGGAGACAAAGTTAAATTCTCTTTATGGAGCTTGTTTTGTAAAAAAAGAAATTGCACCGTCCTCTCTGACGTCAGATCTGTTTCTGTGTTTATAATAAGATATTTTTGAATTATTGGAATAAAAATGTCAAACTCCATGTATAAAAAGTCAACTATAATTTGTACAATATTGTAATTGCATCATTTAATTATTGAAAATTAAAATTAAATTAAAACAAATTAAATGAAACCATAAAATCCAATGTTTAAAAGAGTAATGTATGAAAATTTTAATTAAATATTCAAAGTGAAAGTAAAAGATTAAATTATTAGAAACATTCACTAGATTTAGATTAAAAATAAAAACCATTCAATATTCTGATGGCACTGATACACTTTGAAACACAATTACTTGGATGAGAAAACGTTATTATAGTATCAAGATAAACCCATAACTGTTGTTGCTTAACAACCCATTTGATTGATGGAAGGTAACACTGTGGTAAAAGTAAATGTTCTTAATTCATCCTTTGAAATAAATCTCTTCCAAATGTCTAAAAGCTGTTTGATAATAAAAATTACACGATTCATCTCACCAGTTAGAAACGTAACGTCTCCGATTCATCCTCCTGTATCAGCTGAAAATATAACATTACATACTTTATCGAAATCATTTTTCAAATCATAATAAATCATGATATCGACGCCTTCCGTCGGCAAAATGAATCCTTCTCGTCGCACGAGAGCGAGGCTTGTTTTCTCCCGCTTCTTTAATTCCAGTGTAATTCACCTGCGCACCGGCTACCTAAGCTCAGCCCCGCGGTGACAGCCGTGATGCATAACCCACTTTTACTCCCCCCTACAGATTGGAAAGGGGGAATAAATAAAAAAAAGAAGGCTGATATAAACCAGCAGTGTGCACTAAATGAAATTCAAAGCTGATTTCTCGGCGATAAACACATGGTTCTGGAAAATAATAGCGATATTTACAGAGATAATTCTAGCGACACACGCTGCGTTCAAACTCCAGGAAGCATCGTTTTTTTTTGTTTTTTTTCTAAGGCACATTTTCCAAAAAGCACCAAAGTAAAGTTTTATTATAACCTTTGGATGAAAGCCAAGAGTAGGTGATGAGGGAAGGTGCAGAGGAAACTGGGGAAGGTCAGGAGGGAGTGGAGATGACCTGATTCATAGACACATGCGCACACACACTCACTCACACACACACACACACACACACTGTGTCTAAGGACTAACACTTGAGCGTCGTGCCAAACTGTAATTCATCACAGCGTCGCTGACCATTCCTGAGCCGACCTTCATGACCCGTTTGACAAAAGGAGCCGAAGGTGAATCCCAGAGCAGTGTGACGTTCACACACACACACACACACGTGCACACACACACAACACCCCCCCTAAAGAGGGCCTAGATAGATTGACGGCGAGGGCAGGGATGGTATGTTTTTCCCGCTTATTGATGGTTTCAAAGTGTTTTCCAAGTTTTCCAAGTCGATTTTTGAAGCAATACGTCGTACCAGGGACGAGCAATTTAAGTTCCTCAGGGCCCCAAAATACACTGATGTACAGGGGCCTTCAAGAGAGAGAAGATGAACGAAGAGGTAAAGTATTTTAGAGAAATAATTAAAAAGTGAGATTTAAAACAAAACAAAAAAACAACAAGATGAACATAAAACTAACCTACATATGGCAATACAAGTATTTAGGTTAGAGTAGGTAGAACTTTATTGAAAACTTTATGAAAATTGTTTTTTTCCAATTAGAAACAGAAATACTGCAATTATTCATTAAAATAAAAATAGGAACAAGAACAAAGAGAAAGAACAAGATGATACAATCTAAGTCTAAAGATAAGGAACATAGATCAAAGACAACGGATACAAAGATTAACATAGAACAGAATGTCAAGATACTTTTGCTTCACTCTCGCTTTTTTACAAAACTTTACAAAACTTAGTGAAAAATAAACTGACATAAAATAACCCTTTTTAATATGATCTCAATATTTAGTCAAATTAAAAGAATCCCAAGCGATTAAGTTGTTGTTTTAAGAGTAACAAAAAAAGAATGATTACAAAAAAAATATTAAGCTGTCAGAAAAAATAAATGTATATATATATAGTACTCTGGCCTCATGAGAACCACATAAATACAGTCAGGCCGAACTTTTATACAGTATAGAGCGCCCTCTATTGGGCTCTGAAAAGAAGAAGAAAAGCTGCTTCATGAAGCTTCATCAAAAATCACTTGTTTTTAGTGTATCAGACTTTTATTTTACACTTCAAATTTTTTACAATATTCATACAATGCAGGAAATATTCATCGATATAACTTTCGATTAAATTTTTTGCCGAAAGCGTTGCAAGTATTGAAATGTGTTTAGTTATTATAAATTAAATAAATACACAATTCATAATTAAATTTATTTATCACGGTCCTAGAAATCTTATGCCAAGTTTATTTGCAATTTATTATTTGCAAATACTGTTTGGCTTTTTAATACATCTTGAAGTTAATGTTCAGACATTTTAATTAGCATGAAAACTGATTAGATTAATATTATCAGATATTTTGAACATAGCATAAAATCTTACTCATCATTTGCTCATATGTTTAAAACTTTTGCTAATTGGATTCAAAACATTTGATGCCAATTAATGCTTTTTCTTTTTTTTAATTTCATGAACTTAATTGTTTTTAAGGCTTTTTAAAGGTCTGGGAACCATGACATCGGGTATCTTTACTTTGAATTAGTAACATACGTAGTTACATTACTAGATACTTCTTTGGAAAGTAATTTACTAGTTAGTTTCCCTAGAAACTAGTTAGTTTGAAAGTGTACGGGCCAGTGTAAGTTTGGATGCTGTGGTTAGTAAATTCAGACAAAAGTTAAGAACAATAAATAAAATAAACTAGGGTTGCTCGGATTGTACATTTTTTGGCAAATGCTGATTTTTACGGAGCCCCTAAGTGGACATGGAAGAGAGGAAAATCGATCTAATAAACCTTGAATAAAACAATACAATGTAACAACATTTAAATAAAACAACAACCTTAAGAGGAGAATAACAAACAATACACAACATGTAAATAACTTGAAAAATCATCATTACTGTCTTATTGGTTAACAGCAGAACATCTTGTTTTCATTGTGCTACTCTTTTCATTAAAGTGATTCAGGGTTTTGTTACGTTTTTTTTTTTTTTTTAATATCATACGTTTTTGAACGCACCATTGCAATCCCATTGTCATTGAACGCATCGTTGATGTCAAAGAGTTGCAAAAAGAAAGTGAACAGACGTGTTTCCTCCAGTCGACCTGATCCATATTTCATTGTTGATTTATTTGAAAAGAGTAATTTGCAAAAAATCTATCAGTTTATCATTTTGTGTAAATAAAAATGTGCCTCTTGTAAAAAAGCGAAACCGTCGATCTTTCATATGAGATGTGTTTGCTCTGCTATGATACATAAAGAGTTACAAACCTGTCAAAATCATAGTAACGACAAACACTACTGTTACATTTTTTTTGACATTTTGCGTTAATCTCAACTCTGTTTATTAGTGATGGCCAATGAAGCTTCATGAAACAGTGTCATGTTGTTCAGATGTCAGTAGGTGGCGCCAATAGTTTAAAAATGATGTAATTTTTCATCAGAACAGTTGTTCAAAAACAAAAGAAAAATAGTGCAAAAACGCCATCTAGTGGACTGTGAAGATAATGACACTGCTTCATGAAGCTTCATGAGAGCATCACTAATTGTTCATACATGTTAAAATGTGCCTTCATGCTTATAAATAAATACACAACTTTGGTACTTACCACCAGTGTGTAAAAAGTTTCAGTGAATGAACATTTTTTAATGTGCACTCATTCTTCTTTAAGTGCTGACGGGGAGATGTATGGAGCTGTGCGTTCATAGTGAGTGAATAGTGCATGACTCAATGTTATCTTTTATGGCCTTAAGTGGTAGATATAAATAAGGCACCATTTGTTCCCAATTCAATTAGTGTGGGGGGAAAAAAAAAAAACCTCCAGAAAGGGAAACCGAGTCAGCATTTTACACACATAATTATTTTTGATAATGCAATTTGGCTGTGAAGGCAAAAGTGTGGAGATGTGAATATATTGCTTTATTGCCTCACTGTTGAAAGCTCTACTGGCATTTATGTCTGCGTTTTTTTTGGGGAGGTTGACGTGGATTTATGTCACGTTACAGCCATACATTATCTTTGTCTGTCATATTTAGAGGCTTAATATTTTCCTCTCATGTATGTAAGTAAGTAAGTAAGTAATATTCATTTATATAGCGCTTTTCGAGACCAGGGTCACAAAGCGCTTAGACAATCAAAAGAATACTCAAAAAAGTACATACTTTAAAGATCAAGATAATACTGAGAACAACACAGGAGTTCGAGAAATTCAAGGAAAAGCCTGAACAAATAGAAACGTCTTAATGTGTTTCTTGAAGGAGTCAGTAGATCCATCAAGCGCAAAGAGAGAGAAGATCGTTCCAAAGCTTAGGAGCAACAGCCTGAAAAGATTTCTCTCCTCTGGTCCTGAACCGTGTGCGTGGAACCATAAGTAGATTCTGATCCACAGACCTCTGAGCCCGAGCTGGGGTGTAAGGCTGGATCAGATCAGTGATGTAAGGAGGAGCCTGACCATGAATAGCTCTGAAAGTAAGAACCAGAATTTTAAAGTTGATCCTGAAAGAAACTGGAAGCCACTGAAGAGTTTTAAGGATCGGAGAAATGTGAGTTCTTCTACTAGAGCGGGTTAGAATTCTCGCTGCAGAGTTCTGAATCAACTGCAGACGAGACACATCCTTCTTGTTAAGACATGAAAACAAACTGTTACAATAGTGATGTGATCAAATGTGAGTAAATGGCCATTAAAATGAGCCGTTGAGTGGTTGCAATGGACTGCGTTTGTGGCCTGTTAGAATGAGGATCAACTTTCTCTTAAAAGTGGATAAAAGGTCAAAGGATTTCAGAAAGTTCCCCTTGAAAAACAGCCTCTACAGACAACGCCATAAAGTGTTATCGATGGGTCTTGTTCACAAATGAGGGTAGAACGGAGCTTGAGGTCGACAGACAGATTCAGACGGCATCGGGACGTTGCACCGATCAGTGGTGGTAAAAAGAGAGCTAAGCCAAAAGGCAAAGATCTCTGTACACTGGTTGATTTACATCTCTACCCTCACCTACCTTCAGTCGTGACCGAAAGAACAAGATCGTAGCTACACTATGGAGTTTTCTCACGAGGGTTGCTCGGCTCTCTCTTAGAAAACCAGACGGTTGCCCACAGCTGCCGCTTGAGAAATAATGTATCAACTTTTGTCATTAGAGATTCAGAAAATCAAGGCAGTTGTCTCAGATCCTGGCTTTACTGTTGAATTATACTTCAAATTCCAGAGGAAAATATTCAATACGATACAGCTGTATGAAAGAAGTGGTCATATATATCTAAAAACTTACTTTTATTATTTTATTCAAGAACATAACTGGTCGATCTTTATTATATATATACGTATATATATATTTTTGATGATCTTGTTTCATTTTAATTCTTTTATTTTACTTTTTTTGTCGTCGTTTTTTTTTTTTATTGCTAATAACCCTCAATTTGTGGTTAAGCCCCTCCGGCAAAACTTTTTGAACTGATTGTTATTTTAAAGAAGAAGGGTGTTTATTTGTGATTTATTTGAGTATAGCGGTATTTTCGAGTACTTGACTCTGGTGTTGTGATAGTGTAGTAACAAGGATATATGTGTAGTATTGTTGAGTACTTGACTCTGGTGTTGTGATAGTGTAGTAACAAGGATATATGTGTAGTATTGTTGAGTACTTGACTCTGGTGTTGTGATACTGTAGTAACAAGGATATATGTGCAGTATTGTCCAGTACTTTACTCTGGTGTTGTAATTGTCTAGTAACAAGTATATATGTGTAGTATTGTCCAGTACTTGACTCTGGTGTTGTCATACTGTAATAACAAGTATATCTGTAGTATTGTCCAGTACTCTACTCTGGTGTTGTAGTATTTACAGACCACATGACTCTTGACAAAGTCATAACTGATTTTATTCGTTTTCAAACAAAAATATGTCCAAACATCAGCTTTAAAAGCTGCTGGAGTCACTGTATCCTCTCGTCCTCAGTCATGTCCGAGATCTTGTGGTACTTAATTTTTGCTTTAGCTGCGAAGGATGTAATGACTGCTGCCATCTAGCTGGCGAAAGGTTAATTGCAACCCACTGTGTGATTATTTGCAAGTAAATTGTAGATTAAAGAATTATATTTTATTTGAAATACATTTCATTGAACCATAAACATTAGTAACATATACAATATGATTTGCACGCCAAAACTGAAAAGGAAAAACTAAAAGATACATTTTTTAAAGAAAGAAAATCAATACAAGATCAGTGTTGTACTGTTCAATATAGTATATCAATACAGATATTAACACCCTTTATATTTTGTACATGAAAATGTGGTAAATCTTCATTATAGATGTTTAACTTCGAGCCAGGTTGCAAGGGAAGTCATTAGAAGAGAGAGATGAATATTTTATTCAGCAAAAACAAGTGAAAAAACTGAAAAATACAAGAAAACGAACACAAGAACATTTAGTTTTTAATGATGATTTCTGAGGTAAAGTTTAGAAAAACGAGGTAACAAAGGAGTAGGAATGAGATGGATTGTTGCAGAAGCATAACTCATGTATTACATAATTTAAAACCTGCTAAATATATCCTCTATCAATACACATTAACAGGCAGGAGTTCTTCAAAACAGTTTTAATTGGAGTGGTGAGGACGGTTTCACCGTTTCTGAGAATAACTTCATGGTTCAAATGGGAGAAAGTGTGAGCGACTAATTATAATCCTGGTTGAAGAAGATGTTATTGCTCAGCGCTGACTGTCTACAGCGTAGGACTCGCAAATGTGTCTCTTCAAAAAACCTATTTTAAACTAACAAAAGGAAGAGATGCAGGTACACAAATGTTTGATGTCGGCAAGTCACGGCGAATAATAGAAGGAATTGAACAGCCTGGGTTTCATTCGCCATTTCCTGCTAAAATAGATAATGCCTGGACATTTGAAACCTCACAACAAACTGAACAACTTTCTTCTTAACGACAGATGAAACAAATGAGTACTTAAACAGCAAAACAATAAAAAATGAATACGTTTTTGTGTTGTATATATCCAGAAATTGCTGCTAAGAATGTGTTGAAATTGATGTTAACTATTCCCATTCCTAAAATCATGATGGTATGAAATTATATAGAAGGAAATGCATTCAAAAATGTTTATTAAAATCTGGAATTTAAGAAGTGGAATTTCTAATTCACAAAAAAAAAGCTGAGGATCAAAAATGCAGTAAATGGAAAAGATGGACACAAATTGACATGTACTGTATATGGCAAATGTATACGAAAAGACTATTAAAACCAAAGGAAAAAAAACGTTCTTTTGTTATTAATTGTTGTTTTATTGTCGTGGTTTTTGTTTGATTAAGAAACTAAGATTAAAAACTGCCTAAATGAAACCATATTTTTGAAAACCTAATGACTCTCCCTAAAGTAGCGACGTATTAACACTCAAGCATTTAGTTATTTTTTGCCCAAATGAATACTCAAAATGATAAGAAAGAATTAAGAAAACTGAAACCACACCACTTTAAACTTAGGTTTAACGGGTAAAAAGCAATGTATTATTAAATAAAAGGAAAATCCAAACAGTAATCTTTTATTCCCAATCAAAGAGATGAGTAAACTGGCGTGTATTTGTGTCACCTCAGACCTTTTCTAAAGCAAATGAAGATTACTCATACAAAAGTGTTGATTGCGACACACTTTTAACAAAAAACGGAAACTCCCTGTGATTAGAGGAGAAAGTTTTGCTTTGAATCGTCTGGATGGTGCTGAGGAAGAGTGTGGTAAAAAGACGAATTAATGAAACGGCATAAGATACGTTTGATTATTTTCATTTTCTAAGCAGCCAGGGGTTAAACCAATACTTCAATAAAATATATAAAGAAAGCTTCATAGTTCAAGCTTTTGATTGAGTGTTTATAAAGAAAGTCTAGAGTCTGGCTGACCTATATTGCAGTGCTGAAGACGGAGAAAATAAGGGAACCAGTGTTAAATCAAACAAGCTTCTTGTTAATTTCATTTATGGTGAATGTGGTTTTACTTCGACCCACTTCATTCCCTTCATCGAAAATTCTCTTTGTGGAAGTATTCTGGCGAGAGAATGCAACAGCGAGAGACCAAGAAGAAAAGATAACTTTTGCTCAATAAATAATACGCACAAATCCCACTGAACCCAGTTCTTTAAGTTTGGATGAAACTGAGCCACGGCTGTTGTTCAAACTACAACTCTTGATAAAGATAAAAATGGGGGTGGGAGGGGGAACGGGTTTCCTTCTTTGAACTATACAATCACACTCATGTATTTAATATGAAAACTGTGGTCAACTCAAACAGTGGCCAGAACGAGTGAGAAACTTTAGCTTTTTCAGCTGAAGAAAAATCTCTAAATTTAGGAAAATGTTGTCACAACATGATCTGGAGCTTATAATCCATGTGTTTGTGTTTTCTTGTGTGGACTATTGCAACAGTTTGTTTTCATGTCTAAACAAGAAGGATCTGTCTCGCCTGCAGTTGATACAGACATCTGCAGCGAGAATTCTGAGCTGCTCTAGTAGAAGAACTTTTCTTTGTTTCTTAAAACTCTTCACTGGCTGCCAGTTTCTTTCAGGATCAACTTTAAAATTCTGGTTCTTACTTTCAGATCTATTCATGGTCAGACCTTCCATCAGTGATCTGATCCAGACTTACACCCCAGCTCGGGCTCTGAGGTCTGTGGATCAGAATCTACTTATGGTTCCTAAACTTCCGGACCAGACGAGAGAAATCCTTCCAGACTGTTGCTCCTAAGCTTTGGAACCATCTCTGTGTTTGATGATCTACTGACTCCTTCAAGAAACATCTGTGTTTGATGATCTACTGACTCCTTCAAGAAACATCTCTGTGTTTGATGATCTACTGACTCCTTCAAGAAACATCTGTGTTTGATGATCTACTGACTCCTTCAAGAAACATCTCTGTGTTTGATGATCTACTGACTCCTTCAAGAAACATCTGTGTTTGATGATCTACTGACTCCTTCAAGAAACATCTGTGTTTGATGATCTACTGACTCCTTCAAGAAACATCTGTGTTTGATGATCTACTGACTCCTTCAAGAAACATCTGTGTTTGATGATCTACTGACTCCTTCAAGAAACATCTGTGTTTGATGATCTACTGACTCCTTCAAGAAACATCTGTGTTTGATGATCTACTGACTCCTTCAAGAAACATCTGTGTTTGATGATCTACTGACTCCTTCAAGAAACATCTGTGTTTGATGATCTACTGACTCCTTCAAGAAACATCTGAAGACACTTTTGTTTGTGCAGGCTTTTCCTTGATTTTTTGGGACTCCTGTGTTTGTCTCTGTGTTGTCTTGACCTTTTAGCATATCATTTATTGAGTATTATATTGATAGTTCAAGCGTTTTGTGGTCTTTAAAAGCATTCTACAAATATTACTTACTTTCTTATTTACTTTGTGAAACAGACATAAATTTTTATTTATTTTTTTAGTTCAGTAGGTGTCACAAGCTTTTAAAAATGCTGCCATTTTTACATTTGAATAGCTAATCAAATGAATATATTGGGAAACAGAAAAAGAGTGACATCTAGTGGGCTCTGAAATTAAGGATACAACTTCATGAAGCTTCATCAACACATCACTATAAATACATAACAGTAAGTGCTCAAGGTGCGGCACATCTTTATCAATGTAGACATAATACTTTGATTTGCTTGTTTAACCTGATTTCAATTATTATAATAATGAATTCTAACAACATTGTTAGTATAACTATGTTTTATATTGTTTGTTATGCTTAAATATTGCCCTAATGGGGCTTTAGGTTGTGATGTTGCTCCCCCTATAATAGCCATAGCACCCATTCATATATTTTTCATTTTTATCTAACAATATTTTAATGTTTGCATGTTTTAATATTACTTAAAGTGTGAATTAAATCATCTAAAAAATACTCAAAGCCCAAGCAGGTGATGTTCTTTGGCCAATGGGTACTTCTACTGCTGCTCCATTTAAATCACGGCTCCACTGTTACCAAATCGTATGAAATATTATTTCTAGGGGTTCACATTGGCAGGTTGATTATTGTCGCGGCACTAGTATTCCATGTTTATTTTGGTCGTGTATGTGTAAACAACCTTCTACAATGAAACGCCCCCAAAAGTAAAAGTGTTGAGCACACCCATTGGCCCCTGAACCAGATGATCTCTGGAGCCTCCACTGGCCACAGGACTTCATTCTTAGAGAAGAGGATACCCTTTGAAATCTGATGGGGAAGTCCTGAGCTAAATTATGTTCATGAAATGTACTAAACCCTTGCGTTATCTCGGGGTCAAGGTGACCTGAAGGCCCGAAAACAAATTTAATTGTTTCATCCTTTATGTTGCTTCTCAGTCAAGGTGGACGACCTCCCTGACTTCCAAGGGTTACCCATATATAATATTCACTTACTGATAGTGTGGGAAAGGAATATGTTGGTAATTTGTGTCCCTGCAGAAGAAAAACCTACTAACCAAAACCTTGATGGATAATAACTTGGTTATTATCACTTGAAACCTTTGGAGTCAAAGAACAAACGGCTTAAGAAAGTGTGACGAAGACAAAGCGACGAAACAGCTCTGTGCTTCATAAAGAAAACAGACAGACATGTACACTCTGTGTTCTTTCTCCTTTGCAAGTAAAATGAGTGACTAAATCCTTGAATTCGACACAACATTATTCTGCAAATACAACTTATACGGCACATGGTAGGAAGCTCCTTAAGAGACGTTTTGACAAAGTGTCTAATTATACAGACTGGAGCCACACATTCTCAAAATACTAAGTGGTTGGGCATGTTTTATAGCAGCATCCAGGGACTTTGTTTTTGCTTCGGAGACATTTCTATTGTCTAAAACAATCAAGTTATGAAACGCAGATGTCACCAATAAGACAATGTTCAGTTATGAAATGCGAAAAAGATGATGTGAAACCCTACAGATGTAATGAGAAAAATCCATTGTTGCTAGAAAAGCTGAAAACCCAATATCAGTCTGAGAGACCAGACCAGTTGGGAATACTCTAGCAGATATTTTCTCCCTCTGAGTAAATGGCGTAATGAGCCACAGTCATGTCTCAGACAGACTGTATCATGAGATAATTCTTCAGGGAGACAGTCCATTAAACCTTCCAATGTAACGGTGCTTAGATGAATAATCATTACTGGATGCATGTAATCGGTTTATCGAAAAAGACAATCGATGATGCTAAGAATCACAGTGTGTCTAATCGAAAGGGCCACGTTCACCGCCTGAGAACGGATAAAGAACGGCTGAATGAGTTTCTCAAATGAACTGCACTGAAAGGGGTTGCGGCTGATTTTAGGATGCTTGTTAATCTTCCGTCGGGATTTCATTACGGTGAGTGCAATATTGCACAGCAAACAAAGGAAACAAATGTAGTGGCAAACAATAACTCGGCCTCAACCGTGCCCCCGGCGGGGTTCTAAATCTTCGGCACTCCTTGAATTATGGGAGTGTTTTGGACTGTAGCGCTTAAGTAGTCGGGACCTGAGAAGTGAGCTGCACCGTGCACGTGGAATGGAAAGAAGGAATCATCATCAACTGATGGGACTTGAGATTAAAGAGGGTTGATGTACAACACGTAAAGACAATTATTTTGAATAGACACATGTTTCAGTTTCAAAACATGTATACCATATTTTCCGCACTATAAGGCTCACTTAAAAGCCTTTAAATTTCTCAAAAAACGACAGTGCGGCTTATAATCCTGGAGCGCCTTATATATGAACATTACCTGGTGGTGTTTACAAACACTTTCATGACACTGAGCCGACACGCCGTGGGCGGGATTACGTCATTGCATCATCACGGGGTAGGAGTTACGACGCACGTCACATGATGGCTAGCATCTATGGAGTAATATTACTGTCACTGGTTTGAGCGAGTGTGTCTTGGTTGTTGCTTCCTCTAGTGGATGCATAACGCAACTCCAGTCAAACGTTTGAGTGTATCTTTTATTCTATGCGCCTTATAATCCGGTTCAAACTATTTATGAAAACACAGTAGGCCATTCATTGAAGGTGCGCCTTATAATCAGGTGCATCTAATGTAGTGCGTAAAATACGGTACCTATATTTTTTTAACCTTCAGTCCAGCAGCAGAAAACATTTCTCTCCCAAATTCCCATACATAAATTGAGGAATAGGCTAAAAAGCAACCAGATTTCACCCCTGTGCCTTGGCATTGATCTGCAGAATTTAATTTATGATTCACAACATATTTCGTAGACTAAAATTAGACAATTAGAAAATAAAGTTAAGAATAATATCCAGGTTTTTTTTTTTTTATAAAAAATGGCCCAAGTATTTATTGTCGCTGTGTTCGCTAACCAGCTAAAACTGATGACTGTTCCTTAATCAACCACAGTAGTCCCTCGCCAAGACACATACAGAACTTAGTGGGAGACACCTATCACCACACCCACCTTACTTATGGTGCCAACAAAACAGTGGACTCCTGTGATGACTTCCTACGCAGTTCAATACTGAATTTAAATTCTACATCTATGTTTATAATGTCAAAAGTGATCAACATCTGTCATAGGTCGGCTGGGCGGCAAAGCATTACGGGAGCTGTTCAGCCAAAGGATGGCGGCAACTTTGGGCTCAAAATCCTCAACTTGATTCAGCTCCAATGCCCATTAAAGCCTGCTGATGCTTAAATACTCATTGGCCGACAACTGCAGCTTCGTGCCCAAAAGCAGAGTCTCTGGAGTCCCATTGCAGACGGTGTGAAGCTGCACACTCAACCTTTTAAGTGATTATTGGATGATCTGCTGAAGACTTTTTAATTGACCGACCCCGGACTGCAGAGTTTTGTTAGAGAACACTTGAAACCAACGGTTGTTCGAGTGCAGACCATGAGGTCAGAATAAACTATGAAATTAAGTGGACATTTTTCAGTTTACAAACATTTTTCAGTGCTTATTATTAATTATTAACTACTAATTAAACTCTTACTTATTTCAAATATTGGGGCTATTTTCTTGCACAGTTTTCTCAATAAATCGGAAAATAATTTAAACAAATATTTGTAAATAAATCTATTTAATAAGATGTTTTCTGTTATATTTATATCAAGGATATTTTAATAAAATGAAACAATATACACTAACTTGTTTTTATTTAATCTCCTATTTATAGTTTATTTTTATGGTCATCTGTGCAACAAGAGAAGTATAATTAGCAAAGCATTACTTTTTTGGGGGCTTTATTTTTATTCATTTCTTTTTCAGTACAAATAAGTAAATATTTAATACAAGTTCCAAAGTAGAATTAATAATTTCAAGGCTGTTTTTCTTCATTAGATCCTTTGTTTGGCTTCATGGCCCCTGGGAACAGTCGGAACAAGTAATGTGGCCCCTTAGAAAATGTAACTATGTTTGCAAATTAAACATTTTAACCTTTAGTGACAGACTTCTCACAGTGTTTAACCCATTGCACCTGTTAAATAAGTGGTTTCAGTGGTTGGCGCCGTCGCCTCACAGCAAGAAGGTTGCTGGTTGGATTCCAGGTCGAAACAACCTTTCTGTGAGTGTGTATGTTCTCCCCGTGTTGCGTGGGTTTACTCCGGGCACTCCAGTTTCCTCCCACAGTCCAAAAACATACAGAGGTTGATTGAGAACTTTGGGAAATTGTCCGTAGGTATGAGTGTGTGTGTGAATGTTTGTCTGTCTTTGTGTGCCCTGCGACAGACAGGCGTCCTGTCCAGGGTGTCCCCTGCCTCTTGCCCTATGATACTGGGATAGGCTCCAGTCTCCCTGTGACCCCGACCCCGAGATAAAGCGGTCGAACTTGAAATGTGTGGATTTTTCTGAAGAAAAATTAAATTGTAAGACAATGAATATCAGATAGATTTGTTACTTAATATCATTTCATACATAAATTGCCGTGCGACTGAAGGAAATTACAACAGATTGTAGATATAAAAGAAATTAATTGGATCATGTTGATTGAAAAGACAAAAATATGAACCTACACAAAGCTCTGTGATAATCTAAAAAATATATATATATAGTTTTTGCTGGTTTCTCTCATAAAACGCTAAAGATCTGTACATCAATAATGGTTCCCAAAAGAAATGGCATAAATGTCGCCTTTTTGAATTCAAACTAAATAAACCAACAATTCGTGGCGACATTTGAATCTTGCCTTCAGCAAACTACTCAGTCAGAAAAGTAATTTATTTGTTTCTCAGCCCGCTTTTGTTTTCAAAGAAAAAAGAAAAAAAAACAAATAATGAAACAAAAACCTATCTTGGTTTTCGTGAGAGTAAATAAAAAGAATGAATGAATAAATAGGTAAAATCATAATTAGCTCATCTGGGAGCCGCACGCATGGATTCAGGGGATCATTCTGATTTCAAATGGGTTTATTGCCCATGAAATTGCATATAATAGGAATTTGTCTATGGCTTACGCTCTGATTGTGTTTCCCTGAGCGGGAGAGAGAAGACAGACGGAATTAGCGTGAGGGAAATAGCAATGCCGGGGCGGTGGCAACAGCAAGAGCGGCTGCATGCATGAGTACTATTTGCACTTGGCGTTGTGTAGCGTCCCCATTAGACTGCTAATCACATCCAGAGAGGAAGTTGAGAGCAAAGCAGGAGCGTTCATCCTTGTTTACGAAAACAAATCATGTTGTCAGACACAATGGACACATCCAGCCGGAGTGATGTGAATACACGTCGACAAATCAATGTCTCCATCGCACGTCGACTCGTTCGCGCGTATCTTTTGTGACCGAGACACTTGCTTTGACATGTATTTCTTTGTACACAACTGCCTATTTGTAGTCGGCGGGCTGAAGGATAGAATGATGTTCCTGTTCAGAGGGAGGAACGAGAATCTCATTTCTCGGGTCTGACTGAGATGGGCTGAAAAAATATGATGTATAGAAAAATCATAAATAAATACATTTCTTGTATTTGAGTTTTTGTGAAATTGATGAAATATACACATATATATATATATATATATATATATATATATATTTATAAATACACACAATTATAGATAACGGCAACTATATTAAATACATCATTATTATTATAATAAAAATAATAGGAATAATTATGCTTTAAAAAGCCCTACTACTTTTTTCAGTTATATACAAGTTGTGATAGATAACTTACAATTGTGTGTGTATATATATATATATATATATATATATACACACACATACAATTATAGATAGAAGAGCAACAATATTAGACGGATCATTATTATTATGATAAGAATAATTATGCTTTATACATCCCTACTATTGTTTTAGTTATATACAAGTTCTGATAGAAACATAATAATTGTATGTATATATATACAATTAAAGATAGAAGAGCAACAATATTAAATATATAATTATTATTATAATAATAATAATTATTCTTTAAACAGCCCTACTATTGTTTTCAGTTGTATACAAGCTGTGATAGATAAATAATAATTGTGTATATATATATATATATATACATACAATTATAGATCGAAGAGCTACAATATTAAATGAATCATTATTATTATAATAAGAATAATAATGCTTTAAACAGCCCTACAATTGTTTTCAGTTATATACAAGTTGTGATGGATAAATAATCATTTTATATATATAATTATAGATATAAGAGCAACAATATTAAAAAGATCATTATTATTATGATAAGAATAATTATGCTTTAAACATCCCTACTATTGTTTTCAGTTATATACAAGTTGATAGATAAATAATAATTGTAAAACCCTTACATACAAGGGTTTGAATCAAATGAGTGTTTTTATATTTCAAATCTGTATAAGATGGCCGCATATTTCATCTATTTTCCTATTATGATCATTATGTGTAGACGTTTCCCTATTTCCCTTCGCACAGCGATGGAGAAAAAACATTGTTCAAAGTCCATTTCACCAGAGATTCTTCCCTCAAGTCTGCTTCCAGGATAATGACTGAACTATAGAACAGGATTACAATGTCTTTTGTTTTTTCTAGCGTCTGTCACTATGAGTTGAATCTTCTCGGAGCCTACATTTCCTTTCAGGCACAACAAGTGAATCACGGCCAGGTAAACGCTTCAGTCGTGTGTTTTACGAGCAGAGCTGAGCATCTGCCCCGTGGTTCTCAGCCAGCAGTGTTCGGTAGTTCTGCCGTTTGGACCTTCAGCTGATCCTAAACAAAGCAAGACACTGGACTGTTTTTCCTTAGTTTTGATTCACTTTTGAGTAACTGTTTTTTTTTTTTAATAATCTGAGACTCCAACTTTCCCATGTTACTCCACTGGATTAATCTCATTTAAATATTGAGAATCCTCTGAATATATTCAGGGTTTATTGCAGTGTCTAGATCAGGGGTCTCCAAACTGGTCCTCAAAGGTGGTGCAGGTTTTTGTTCCAACCAATAAAGAGCCCCCCCCCCCTTAACCCAATCAGGTGTCATGGAGTGGGATCAGTTGATTGACAGTCTGGTGTTGCTTGTTTGAACTGAAACCTCATTGGTTAAACTGTACATACTTGATCGGTTGGAAGAAAAACCTGCACCACCCCGGCCCTTTGAGGACCGGTTTGGAGACCCCTGATCTAGATCATGAACACATGTTATTATTTTGGGAAAAAAAATGCCCTACTTTTTTAGAGGATATTTTATAATGGCTGAATTATAACATTGTCAAAAAGCCCAGTTTTTGATATGAAATATGAACATTTTAATTGTGTTTTTTTTCTAAACAAGGCTTTAATACAAGTGGGACGTTACAGACGAGCAGTACGCAGGTATTTGGATTTTTTTAAGTGTCTTTTTGGACTAAGATGAAGACGAAGACAACTGACATGAGTGTGATTAGAAAAGGATTTGTTTTGCCACATTGATATATGTATATACATATATACGTATATACGTATATATATATATACAGTGAAGATAGATGAGTTGTCTGTTTATTTCTGGCTGGTTGATAACGATTGTCTTCGAGACTTTTCTTCTTCGTCGAACACTAAAAACTGCTGAGAGAAATTGGGACAAGGATCCTATAGTAGCAAAGGAAGAGGATTGAAGTGGTTAAAGGCTAGAAAAAGGTTTAAGAAGATTCCAAGGTCTAAGAAGATTCCACTTATTATATACACCAAAAAAAAGTTTATTTTCCACGATATTTTTAGTGTTAACAATAGGTTTTTACAGATTTTGGAAAACACACATCCTCAGTAGATCAACCTCTGTAAATCTAATGTCTTTGACACGTTTTTGTTTGACATAGAAGCAAGTTTAAGGAGTTGAAATTTAAACTTACAAAACTTTTTTTCTCTGCTTTATCACTGACGTACAGGAGAGCTTTCGAAAACCTCCGCGGGGGAATCTATTCCTCTCAGCACTTTCCTTCTTTAATTAGATTTTTCTTTTACTGTCAATTTAAAAATTAGTTCATGACATGTTCATAACCGCTTCCGGCCATTACAATATCTATCAATCTTGGGCGCATCGGTGGGAAAGAAGGAGAGTAAAGTGGCAAAGAGAAGGACTGAAGGGGGGGATGAAGATAAAAAGGCGATAAAGCTAAATAGATAATGACAGTGAGCAGGGCAAGAGTGAGATTAATGTGTGTCGATGGGGAAAGATGCTGAAAAGCAAACGGGAAGCAAAGGGTAAAGGTAGAGAAGCGACAGAGGAGTGAGCAAGAAATTAAGAGTTCAAGTCAATAATGGAAAGCGATACCGAGAGATAAAGTAAACATGGAGAGGGAGAGGAAAGTGAGGAAAAAGACAGTGGGATCGCTCGGGGCAGGCAGAGGTGTGATTTGATCTGACACTTGCGAACCCAGCGGCTCCAATCCCACATCCATCAGGGAAAATGTAAAAAAAAAAAAAACTGTGAGTGCAGCGCTTTGATCGTGAGGACTTTGAACGTGGTGCCATCCTTCTAGTTTCACGACGAAAAAGGAATCGACGAGGGGAAAAAAAAATATCACAGTGAGATGTTTGCAAACTAATGCACCTTTCAGGTCTTTTGAATACATATTTTCTCCAAAAACAGCGTAAGAATGATGCGCCGCAGAAGATGAGATGAGGTTCTTTTGAAGGGAAATAAGCATTTCTGATGGTGTATTTCCTTCTGCTCTGGTTGTGCATCAGTGGAAACTACAAATGTAGTCTTGACATCTTTGTTGTGAACTTTTATGCCTTAAGTGTCTCCTTGTATTGGGATACAATTAGAATTGATAAAATTCATGAAAAAAAAAAATCTCCGAATTATATTGAATATTGTTAAAGTCGTGATTGTTTAAAACGCCAACATCAAACGTACGTATTTTAGGGCCAACTCAGGCTTTGGTTTTATTCCCGTTTCTCTTTGAAGTCATCCTTCTGCCATCTGGTAATTATACTCCAGCGTTTTGATCGCACAATGAAAGAGAAAGTGAAAACTATGCAAACAAAACAAAGTAAATAAATAAATTACAACAAACTTTCTTTGAAGTGCAACGACTGAGTTGATTTAAGTGTGTTTTATAGATCTTTGACTCTATTGTATCATCAGTTTGTGTGTGTTGTTGTGATGTGTGACTCTATTGTATCATCAGTTTGTGTTTGTTGTTGTGATGTGTGACTCTATTATATCATCAGTTTGTGTTTGTTGTTGTGATGTGTGACTCTATTATATCATCAGTGTGTGTGTGTTGTTGTGATGTGTGACTCTATTGTATCATCAGTTTGTGTGTGTTGTTGTGATGTGTGACTCTATTGTATCATCAGTTTGTGTTTGTTGTTGTGATGTGTGACTCTATTGTATCATCAGTTTGTGTTTGTTGTTGTGATGTGTGACTCTATTGTATCATCAGTGTGTGTGTTGTTGTGATGTGTGACTCTATTATATCATCAGTGTGTGTGTGTTGTTGTGATGTGTGACTCTATTGTATCATCAGTGTGTGTGCGTTGTTGTGATGTGTGACTCTATTGTATCATCAGTGTGTGTGCGTTGTTGTGATGTGTGACTCTATTGTATCATCAGTTTGTGTTTGTTGTTGTGATGTGTGACTCTATTGTATCATCAGTTTGTGTTTGTTGTTGTGATGTGTGACTCTATTATATCATCAGTTTGTGTTTGTTGTTGTGATGTGTGACTCTATTGTATCATCAGTTTGTGTTTGTTGTTGTGATGTGTGACTCTATTGTATCATCAGTTTGTGTTTGTTGTTGTGATGTGTGACTCTATTGTATCATCAGTTTGTGTTTGTTGTTGTGAAGTGTGACTCTATTGTATCATCAGTTTGTGTTTGTTGTTGTGATGTGTGACTCTATTGTATCATCAGTTTGTGTTTGTTGTTGTGATGTGTGACTCTATTGTATCATCAGTTTGTGTTTGTTGTTGTGATGTGTGACTCTATTGTATCATCAGTTTGTGTTTGTTGTTGTGATGTGTGACTCTATTATATCATCAGTTTGTGTTTGTTGTTGTGATGTGTGACTCTATTGTATCATCAGTTTGTGTTTGTTGTTGTGATGTGTGACTCTATTGTATCATCAGTGTGTGTGTGTTGTTGTGATGTGTGACTCTATTGTATCATCAGTGTGTGTGCGTTGTTGTGATGTGTGACTCTATTGTATCATCAGTGTGTGTGCGTTGTTGTGATGTGTGACTCTATTGTATCATCAGTGTGTGTGTTGTTGTGATGTGTCACTCTATTGTATCATCAGTGTGTGTGCGTTGTTGTGATGTGTGACTCTATTGTATCATCAGTGTGTGTGTTGTTGTGATGTGTGACTCTATTGTATCATCAGTGTGTGTGTGCGTTGTTGTGATGTGTGACTCTATTGTAACATCATAGTGTGTGTGTTGTTGTGATGTGTGACTCTATTGTATCATCAGTGTGTGTGCGTTCTTGTGATGTGTGACTCTATTGTATCATCAGTGTGTGTGCGTTGTTGTGATGTGTGACTCTATTGTATCATCAGTGTGTGTTGTTGTGATGTGTGACTCTATTGTACCATCAGTGTGTGTGCGTTGTTGTGATGTGTGACTCTATTGTATCATCAGTGTGTGTGTTGTTGTGATGTGTGACTCTATTGTATCATCAGTGTGTGTGTTGTTGTGATGTGTGACTCTATTGTATCATCAGTGTGTGTGCGTTGTTGTGATGTGTGACTCTATTGTATCATCAGTGTGTGTGCGTTGTTGTGATGTGTCACTCTATTGTATCATCAGTGTGTGTGTTGTTGTGATGTGTGACTCTATTGTATCATCAGTGTGTGTGTGTTGTTGTGATGTGTGACTCTATTGTATCATCAGTGTGTGTGTTGTTGTGATGTGTGATTATATTGTATCATCAGTGTGTGTGCTTTGTTGTGATGTGTGACTCTATTGTATCATCAGTGTGTGTTGTTGTGATGTGTGACTCTATTGTATCATCCGTGTGTGTTGTTGTGATGTGTGACTCTATTGTATCATCAGTGTGTGTTTGTACAAAACTCTCTTGACATAAGAAAATGATCTTAAGCTCCGCCCACTGAAAACACTTTTCTGGAGATTAAATCTTGTTGACCATAACCACACTCTGCTGTGATTGGTCAAGCATCAAGGTTTGTCACCGGGTGTCATCAATCCCAGACGTCTCCACCTCCAAGGGACTCGTTGTATAAACAAAGCGGGGCGTGATTACAGTTGGCTGGAGTGGAGCCATTATTACGTGACAATGGACTCTCGTAACCTCTCGCTCGCCCAGATTTCGAAAAGATGAGAATTTTATGAAGTAATAACTTTAGAACATCATCAAGACATTTCAAACATATCTGACTTTAAGCCAAACTGAAACTTTGAGGACGAAAAAAAACAAGTTAATAAACAAGTCACACTTGCATAAAAGCCTCCACATTGTACCATATGATATAAACAAAAAAAGCTGGTTCATAAATTAATGCTTTTAACAAAACAGTGCTTGCAACACGGCAGTAAAAAGGCAAGATAAAAATATAACCTGCCTGAACGGTCATTGTTAGGTTGGTGCATGTGCTTGTGTCACCTCAGGATGCATCTTCTTTTCTTTGCAGGGTTTTAAGCTGCTTTATTCAATGCATCACCAACGATTAATTCCAAGCGAAGGTGTAGCATCTCCGTGTCCTTCTTCAACAACCAGCTCTCACTTAAAATGTCTTTGCATTTCTTAGAGTGTTGCACGAGTTAACTGTTCCAAACTAAATCAAGCTAACGCTTCCCTTTGAATTGGGATTCCCAATCTTTCCCTGCATTACATTGAGCCTTTAGCTCCAAAAAACATAACTTTCTTCCCCTTTAATAATCTCATCCCAATGTCAGTCTCTCTCCTCACAAACGAATGCCATCGACACGTAAAATCTGGTGATTAGCAGCATCATTTTTTTTAGCTGCCGGGTTCAAAGTGTACGAAAAAAAAGTCGTCTCATTACAGGAAATATCATGAAACCTTCTATGAAAAAATCAACTTTATAAATATATCTTCTGCTTAATCCACTATTTATTTTTGCTGTAGGGACACCCAAATAATTTAAATAACACCAACATACTCGAGAAATGTAATTAAATAAAGAGATTAAGCCTCTCTCGGATTGAGAACAAGAGTCCCTTGAGTACATTTCTGTCCCTTCTCTCCTTCTCTTCCCCTCAATCTTTTTTCTTAGCCACAGCTAAAGCATCGTTTCAAAGGCAAACCACAATAAGGCAGTGATACGCACGCACACTTGGCCCGGAGACAACATGAGCATAATCGGTGCCTGGCAGAAGCTGCGACGGTTTCTATGTGTTAGAACACAGATGCACGAGAAAAGAAAATGTACGAGCCTCAATGCACAGAGGCTCCTTCACTCATGATTAAACAAGTCTTCGGGAGTCCTGCTTTAGTCCACTGCCGCTCCATCACCAGACAGAGCGAGGAATACAAAGCGCCTGAGCCTTGTTAAGCCGACAATGCAAAAATGCTAATGCAAAGGTATTGTGCGTAGAAGTGCTGTGTCGAGAGTGACTGTCGTAAAGTTCTAGATAATGAGGGGTAATTAGAGAATGCTTGGCCTCGTCTGTTACGTAAAACACATAAAGCTGCAGAGCAATGATTGCAATTGGCCGATGTAAGAGGGAATAAGCCTGAGAGTATTAGCATCCAACTTTCAAAAGTGCCATTAGACAAGTTTCACTTGGCACAAATACAATAGTCTCGACTAGTACTTTGATGTCAGGAGGACACTTACATCTTGCTTTGCATTATTTGGTAGGCGTTCTATTCTTGTCTTTCTTTGTCAAATGCTTTGTTGCAAATGTTGCAGCTCTTGTATGTCGACTAGATTTTGGCCAAAAAAAAGCAGCAATACAAAAGCAATCCGATCAGATAATTGACCATAGATGTGTCGGTGTCTTAAAGAATTCAACGAGGCTATCTTGCGTTTTTTTTTCTTTGAATCAGATCCAGACCAGATGCAAACCATTTGGTGATGGGTCGGTCGAGGAAGGGGGTAGTTAGACTCGCGACCCAGGTTATTACATCGGCAACATCAGTCGCCGAGAGAATCTTCTCAAGAACAGGACAGATAATGTCTTACAGAAAAAAAACGGATCAGCTTCTCAAATTTGAGGCACTTGGTATTTCTAAATGCCAACCTTTACCTTAATTAAAGATCTCTGTGTTCATTTTATTTTCATTTGTCGTTTTGCATATTTTAATCCATATTTTATTGTGTTATGGTTTCCTCTGTTTTGTGTTGTTTCACTTTATATTTGTTTTAAAGGAAAAAGCTGAAAAAGTAATAGTTAAAGGTTGAATTGTAAATATTTGTTTTTTGTATTAAACATATCATTTCTTACATTTTAGGTTAGGTAGAACTTTATTGATTATTGAAATTGTTTTTTTCCAATTAGACACAGCAAATACAGCCATTATTCATAAAAATAAAAATAAAATAAGAACAAGAACAAAGATAAATAAAGAGAAAGAACAAGATGATACAATCTAAGTCTAAAGTTAAAGAACATAGTTCAAGGACGAAGAACAAAAACAAAGGATACAAAGATTAACATAGAACAGAACATCATGATACTTTTACTACTGCCCCCAAACTCAGAATTGTAAGTAAGTAATTTTTATTTGTATATACAATCGAATAGCCCGAGAAAGGTGCAGATTTATATACTAAACACATAAATACATTTAAAAAAAAAATTACATTAGTAATTCATTTTGTGCATTATTTTATGATGTTGATAATACATTTATTAAACAAAACAAAACAACCTGAATGGCTATTTAGTGAGCCGAGCGAGCCGGTACTCTTAAAAGAGCCATAATTCCCATCACTAAAACCAATGCACAGAGCCTATTAGCTGAGTCTTTCTAAACTTGAGAACACTTTGGGTTGTTTCGGATTGAAGACTGAAAATAGCTTGTAATGGTCACAGTATAATTTACTTTAGCTACTTGGTAGTATTTGAAGAAACCTGTCAGATGTACTTACATCAGCCTGTAGTTGTATTCACAAAGAAATACTGGTCATTCCGACTTTGTAGTTGAAAAGTCGGTAATTTGTCTCACTTTAAGGAAAGTTTTTGCAACGATGATGACATTTTATTGCACTTTGTTTTCATGAATCTATCGTCTGCTGTGAACTGGAAACCCAATGTCCCGAAGGTGATCTCCAGAGGGATTAATAACTCTGTCTGTCTGTCACAAAGTCGAATTCATCTCTTTATGCTAATGCCTAAAGAAGAATCAAGACCACAGTGAAGATAGTGATTAAAAAGTTTTTGTGATGAGCAAAGAAAAAACCGAACAAGTTATCTGTTCACCCATCATGACCACATGTTTCAGCAGTGAGAGAACACAATCTGTGCATCACAGGGACGGTAATATGTCTTTCTAAAACCACTGCACAAGATGATGGATATTCATGATACTGGATACTATTGTTTTCTTTTGCTATAGTTAGGATACTGAGCACTTCTATGCATAGATTTAACCTCAATTTATTTCACCATATATTTTACCTTGGCAGTGTCATCCATGCTCTGTAACACTGAATCCTAAAGACACATTTCTTAAAAACAAAATTGGCTCGAGTACAAAGAAATGATGCATTTTCTATCGCAAAATATGTTTAGCTGAACTTCTTTTGATGTATTTTTAAAAATAGCTACATGGAGATCCAGAATTCTTTGATTAGATTAGTTTAGATTATATTGACTTTATTAATCCCGCTGGAGATCTCCTTCAGGAAATTAGGTTGACAGTTCACAGTAGACATAAGAACAAAGTGCAAAATAAAAAAAAGGTTCAAAGAGATAACAAAGTGCAAATAAAAAGAACAAAGTTCAAAGAGATGACAAAGTGGGAAGAGCATAGAGCATTCAAATGAACCCTTTCACAATCAAAAAAAGCAGTTTGTCAAATTGTACAAAACAAAATATATGTAAAGTAGTGATGGTTTGATGAAGCTTCATGTATCACTATATTTTTTCTCAGAATCCACAACAGCTGTTCTATTTAGACCGAGACAACTGAGCCAAAAATAGAACATGACGCTTCATCAGCACGTTATTGATTTTAAGGAATATTAAATGTATCATAAGATTTAACATGATAAGAGACATTTTTCGTCATGTTTCTTTTAGTGGAGTATCTAGCGTTTCCAATTCAACTTGTTGGGTTTGCAAGAGTTGTCATAAGAACTACACATTATTCTTTATTTCATTGCAAGCAGTCAACACTTTTATATTTAATAAAAATACATTATTTTTAATACTAGCTAAATACTAAATTATCTGGTTTTATAAGGTGACATAGAAGGATATTGTCTACACAATCAATATCAACATGTATTAAGCACGATGCATATGAAAATAAAAGAAAGAAAAAGAGAAAGCAGACTTGGGAGGAAGAACCTGATCAGAATAACTGACTTGTAGATGCACTGGCATCAAACAAAAGCCATAAAAAATGTATTTAAGCCGTCTGAATCTATTATTAAAATGTATACATGGGTGTGTTTTTTATCTCATCTCCAGCTATACCAGCTTGAATTATACATTGTTTCTTTTCTTTTCCCCGGAAATGGATTTTTAGTGATATTTATAAAATACTTACAAAAAATCCATTTAGGTGCCATTGATAATAATTTTCTGAGAAAGTGCAATTTTCCGATAACAATGAACACTATTGGAATGTGTGCAGGTCATGTCAGTGTTTTCATAAAATATTATAGGTAAACAGAAACATCGATAGTTCATCTTGTGGAGTATATATGCTAAAGTAGGGGTTGCCATGCCAACCAAGGCCTCTGTTGTGAGAGAAGTGGTCATTTGTTGCGTATTGATTTCCTCGTTGGTAAGGTCTGTCTGGTGATAAGGATTTCATCTTCGGGGATGAAGCAGATCAAGGAATGACTCACATGGTGACGATTAGGTGTTCCTTATGTTTCTATCTTTGTGTTTCTTTCTATATAGGGGTTGATGCTTTGAATATGAATTCATACTTACTATGATAAGCTTCAGCAACAAAAAACAGTACAGTAGAAAACAGTAACAAATTGATATATCTCGACATGTATGCATCTCTAGTAGATAATAGCGTTGTTAAGAAGTGTTATTTTACTTCTTTTTTTTAAATACAAACTTAAATCAATGGTAAAGGTAAAGTCACTCATTGTCATTGTGTTTATTTTCAGCAACCTATATCTACAGTACTCCGTGGTCCGGTTAGGAATCCAACTCTTTTACTCTTTACAAATAGAAGATCTGTTTTAAAGTCTATTACTTGCAACTTAGACAAATCAATTCTGTGTTCTTCTTTCTGTCTGAATTATTTCTTAAGCACAGAACTGTCAGTTCGCTGTTATATCTTCGATAACAGTTTCTAAAGCAAACAATTATCTTACTCCAAAGCTTTCTACCAAACTTGAAGTTGAGTTATTATGACTTGGCGTGAGCGTTACTCAATATAAAATCAGTCAGATAATAATGTTATATGTGGTTAAGTCAATTTTATACTTTAGCTCAGGACTTTCCCATCACACACTGGGAGCTCTCATGATACAGTATATAGCCTGAGTAGCCATGTAGCTTCTGCTACAACCATTCTTAAAATACAGACTTAAATGTTTCATGTCATTTGGATGTGTTTGGACAACAATAAGTGAGCCCCGGTCGCTACATTACCATGGAAACATACATATTTGCCAATAACTGATTACTCTGAAAAAAATCCAAACCCTTAGTTTAAATTAATTAAATTACATTTTGGGTGAAGCAACCCGTTAAGTAAGGAGAGAATGTGAAATGTGTAGATCTCTAAATAACTGGCATTGTAGGAGATAATTGACTAGTCTTCCTGTTGGATTTTCACATCAAGTTTATATTCTACTGTATATCTAGAATATATGAACAAATAAAAGTATACACTGTAAATAGACGCCACAAGAGTGAGACACTCAATTAGGCCATTATAAAATATGATGCTTTAAATAAAAGAAAAAAAAAAAGCTTCTGCCTTCCAGACTTCATGCATATTAAAACCATCATAAATGACAGTTGTTTTGGCTTCGACTTAATGCTCCCATGTGGACGATGCACACGGGGGCTCAGGCAAAACAAACATCAATCACAATCTAGCGAAGTTGGGGAGCTCTGGCGTGTCCATATGCCAATGTTTCCGTGGTCAGTCTCCCAGTGGAGGAAAGTTAGCTTTCTGCTTTGCAGACGCTGTATTAGTGTTTTCGATGCCCACTGATTGCATTACACTGGCTGCCGTGTCTCTGCCCTTGTGAAAGGTTTGCTGACATAAACCCAATGACACACCAACACACTCGGCGAGTCGGTGCTCTGAACCCATTTGGCCAGCAGACAGAATCTTAAAACACGTTTTATGTGAGGAAGGACATTGATGCACTACATCGCAGATCATTTGAAGAAGATTAAATGAAAATAACTGAGGGGTAGGAAGTTATTTTCTGTATCGAAGACACCCCAATGGTTTGGTTTACACACTTTACTTACAACTCAGTAATTTGATGTGAAATACTATCTTGGACACTAAAAGATACATCGATGAATGATGAAGCAGTCTGGATTTACTATCCGGCATTTTGGGTTTTGAAAGTATGGGTCACTGCGAGAGTCCAAATACATTCATTTACCAACTGGAAAACTTGTGTTTAATGCACCGATGAGAAGATGGAGTTTCAGTTTCTGCGCCTGCATTGCATTATTTGATTGAGTGAATGTTATACAATGTCACCTTTATTTAAGTATAATATGCTGGTTTCTGAAGCACATTCAATTGTAAGGAAAGTGTTAAAAATACACATTTAATTTGGATCAATAAGTTATGTTTTCATTGCCGACATGATTAAAGTCTGAAGAATAATGGACTGAGTAGAAACTACTTTCTCTCCCTAAGATTGATAGACATTGTGTCTTTAAAAGTGAGGTTGCATTTCGTAACCATGGTTACATAGACCTGAATGTTTGCTTTACGAAATCCTCTGTTCCTACCACTTATTAAAGTGCGAAGATTTAATCCGCCAATATTTAATTAAAACAAACATAGAGTCTTAGTACTAATACCTAAAAAAAACAAAACTCTATAATAATGAAAAAGAAAGTTAGATTGCCGGGTGGCATAAAAAAATGTAAAAATAACTTGTAAATCATCATGAAGTGACGGCTATATTCCATGTAGAAAAATAGTTCAAGGTTTTACTTTTTGCACTGAGATGAATCACAAGGACACCAAGCCACAGTTGACGCGACAGGATTTTAGCTCTGAGCCTGAAAAAGTGGCGAGGACGGTGGCGTCTGTCAGCGAGAGCGAAGGAATAATAGTGATTGGCAGACTTGGACAACACAGACAAAAGACATCTCCCGGTGTCTTTTGTCTGTGGCAGCCAGGGCGATTTGGTGGAAAAGACCGGAAAGTCGCTCTCACTGTGATGGAATGATTGTGAGTCGGACAGGTGCCTGGCTTCCCTGGGTCGGTGGGAAATACAACTTGGAAGAATCCTACGAGGCACTAGATTGTGTTTGTGTCAGTGCTGGGTAAAAAAAACCCATTGATTTAATTGATCATCAAGATGTTTTATTTAACAGAATGCACAGTATTGATTATCAAAAGCCTGCACAACATCAATGCACAATGACAGACGCGACACAATGTTACTTTCGGACAACAAGCCTTAAGGAAGTATTTAAGTGGCTCATTGAGGTGTTTGAACTTAACTACATCACGATTCAACGTAAACATCTGACTAAAACAGTTGTATAAACATGTGACATGTGATGCCTTGTTAAGGAAAATGTATTCAGTAGAGAGATTTACTGTCATTTGTCAGTTCATCGCTTTTCCTTCACAAAATCTCACCAAGTAAGTACAAAGTCAAAGGACTAACTAATGTTATTGTTAATGTTGAATTGTTAAACTACAGTATGCTACACTTTGGGACCTAAGAGTTTAGAGTACATTAACCCTTGTGTTATCTTAGGGTCAAGGTGACCCGGAGGCACGAAAACAAATTTGTTTGTGGTATCCTTTGTGTTGTCTCTGGGTCTAGGTGAACGTGACCCTGAGATAACATTTGCACTTCCCTCTACAGGCTGTCAGTATGGGTTTTCCCTGGGAGATAGCCTATAGCACACCCTGTGGAGGGCGGAGCATGCATGAAGTATAATTGTTATTTAAAATAAGGACAACAATTAAGTTGTTTCTAATACAGTTTTGCCGTTTTTTTTATTATTCAAGAGCACATCATTTCAGAATCTTATGAATTGAAATTGACTCAATGTTGTTAACTGGTATCCAGCCCTAGACAGAATTATACCTTCATTCAAAAATTCAAAAAAGGGAGTTCATATTACCAGTGAAAGGTTTATTTGGAAGAAAGGAATTAAAGTATGTGTTAGAAGATGACATAGAAACAGAAAAGAGTTATATTCTTGTGTAAAGAAAAAACTCAGCCAGTGATTTGTTTCTTTCTTTTGAAAGATTTGTCATTTTGTATTTAGCTTTGGAGAGTTTACATATGGGACGACAGCTGCAACCTTATTGCAATTCTCTGACTGTAGACATATCAAATATTGCACTCATATAATGGCAGGGAAAAAACATTTATGGTTATTGTTCAGAGATCTCACAGTTTGTCTGGAAATTACTGTGACATATCACAGTCAGGTACAGTTTATTATGGGGTTTGCAACTGGGACAAATGGTCCGCCCTGAAGCACTTTCCTATTATTCGGCCTTTCAGAGATGCTTAGGTCGCGTTCTGTCAGCCATCAGCTCCTGTTTGTGTCTAATGGTTGTACCTTATTTTCTTTTGAATCAGCAGTCAGTCCCATATAATTCATGAAGATGAACATCTGGAGGCTTGAGATGACGTCAAGGGACACTTATCACATCAGTTCATGCAGTTAAGAACCATCCCAAGGACTCCATGTAGTCATTTTTACGTAAGTGGCAGAAAAGAAATGTACACTAGTCACGAAAAAAGGTCAATACAAAAGAACAGTCAAGGGTGCAATCTCCTAATACTATCCTATAATTACATCCAGAATGTTAGTACAGACGTTGCAAAGACATTTGTCTTCTTCTAGTTATGACCACCATGATGCATGATGTAATTCTTCACCCAGTCACAGCTGGTTAACTCGCCAGATTGCAAGAATTAGAATGTCACAGAAGGTTGTGTATCCTGGTAATCAGCTTGCGTGGCTCTTTAAGCAACGTCCTTATTGCTCTGCCACTGAATCATAATTATCTGAGGCAGCAGAGAGAGATAAAGAGCTGGCCCGGAAATAAAGAACACGTCTTTATGGTTATTCCGTCTTCAGAGTTCTCTGAACAGGTGAGGTTCCAATGTCAGTTTGTTCTTGAAGGATTTTTATCATGTCGCTCTTGAGAAAAGGCTTTTCATCGTAATCATTGCGACAACGGTGTTTGAAGGACCGTTTCACTGAATACCTTGGATTGGAAGGAACTATCAAGGTGGATGTCTAACCTTCAAGGACTACTGAAGCGGAGTTATCAAATCCTTTTTCAAAACATCTGGACAATAAGCCTCTTGTCGAACTTGGATCCTGCGGCTTAAACCATGACGTCTCTAGAAAGAAAAACAACGTGATGATATGTTGAGTTGCTGGGATCTGTTTTTCCTTTCTCCACTATAGTCTTACTTAAACTGTCAAGCGTCTTGAGATAACTTTGTTATGATAAGACACTTTCAATATAATTGAAATTGAATTGAATTGAATACGTAGAGTTGGACGACGTGTGAATGATTCCTAAATAAAATGAGAGTGAGACGTTGGAGACGGCAGCGTAAATAATTTAATCAAACGTTTTTGGGAAATTCGTTTTGGTGCAGCTTCTTTTTTAAACGTTTTTAACCAGGAGTGGCTGAGGTTGTTTACCTTGACTCGATGTCACCTTCAGACCCCTGAATTTTATTAAAAAATAAAATTAAAAAAACAAATAAACATAGCAAATGACAGAAAATAATGATTAATAAATTGCCGGTTGCAAAGCTTGCACTCACACACACACACACACACATGCTCCACTGAAAATACTGAAGCCTTTTTAACTCAAACGATATTTTGTTCTTGGCAGCACGAGGGGCTGATGGAAGCTATCGGTGAGCCACAGACCTGCTCTCAAACCGACTAATCATATCGCCTGGAAGTGTTTCTGCAGGAGTGCCTGTGCAGGATTTGGGGGGCAAAGCTTGGAAAGGGAAGAAGGGACAAGAATGTGGGGGCAACTAAAGAGACGAGGGATAAACATGAAACCAAAAAAAAAGAGGATTTATCAAGTTAAAGTGTAGCCATTGAAATATGGCAGATGAAGTGATCACGAGTCAGCGGCTGGCTGAGAAGGTATTCCATGGATGTCTGCTGGTGGGCTAAACATGAACAGGGTAATCCGTTTAGCTGCCACAGTGCATGTCATTGGATTCCATTAAGGCTGCATTGTGTTGCACATAATGTATCGCAGTAATAAAGTCTTCCTGTGAAAACACTTCCACAGGTATCTTCCAGTTGACTTTACTCTAATTGTTTTTCATTACTCTCACTCCGACTCCATTTATTTCAAGGGCCTACTTATGGATATTTTTTCTACAGCAGAATTCACATTGCATGGCGGTATTCATGGATAAATCACAATTTTATTTAAGCTTATATGTGTTTTTTAATTACTTATATGGTCACTTACATCATGTGGTGGCCTGGCGGCCAATTGTGTTTTTTTTGGTCAAAAACCTGTGTATAGGTGCCTGTTAAACCAGGTAAACCTTTGGACACATATTACCAATGTCATCATATTTTAACGATAATTGTTTTAGCATTCAACAAAAAAAAGGTAAAATATAAGAGATAATTAAGATCTTCCAGGAATGAAGCTGAGCTGAATGTCAATCTAACTCGTACTTACTGTTACAGTTTAGTTTGGTAAATAAACATTTTTCCGGGCCCTTGAACTCGTCTATAAAAGGATATTTTTGCCACTTGTGTGATTGAGTTTTACACCACTTTTTGATATGATACAGCATTTTAAGAGAAGTTGTATTTTGAAGGGTTAATTCAAATGTTTTTCGAACATCTGACTTATTAACAGTAAGCATTGCCATATTAGTTTAAACTCAGTAGGTGGCGCCCTTTAGAATAAAGACTTGATTAAAAGTATAAACCGTACACAGTTAAGGGTTAATGGGGAATAAAACGGCTGACAAATTTGAAAAAGAAACAACAAAGGAAAGTAATATCCGCATCATCTTTCCAGTCAATAGAACACAAAAAAACAACACATTTTAAGAAAAGTTTTAAGGAGAATTTGCCAAAATATTTGTAAGAACAAAGAAGATGGCTACACAAAAACAAATTGGACAAATAAAAGAAACACACAGGACTGGGTGATACACATTTTAAAATGAACGGATCACAACATTTTGTTAATGTGAAAAAACAGAAACGATAGAACACGTCATAAATGAATTCCCAAAAAGTGGAGGAGAAAAAATCATACTTTTAAAAAAAAAAAGAACATACAGATGAATGTCTATTGGTTGATTTGTTACTGCAGTATCTTAGGAGAATTATAGTATAGAGTATAGAGGATATACAAATTGGTTAGATATGACTATTAATTACAATAGTTTATTACTGTACCTAAAAATAACTAGTCAAATTTAATAAAACTAAATTGATCCGATCCACACTCCATACCAGTAGGTGGTAATTAACCTTTATGTTATTTGCAAATTCCATTAATAAAAAGAGGAAGGATAAAATTATATGATATATAAAAAAATTCCCAAAAAAATCAGCACTGAAAAAAAGAACAACAAAAGTAATAACAGTGTACACAAATAGACATTTGTCTTTACAGACTGGTGACTTCAAGAGCAACATTCAGCTTGTTGTCCAATCATAATCGGACTCCAGGGACCGGTAAAATATAATCTTCTCATTTGATCATCTGGAGAAATTACTTTTGAATTACACTTTAATCTCAAGTGCAATATTGGAGCCAAGTCCCAATGCGCTCGGTGGCAGTCACACATCATGCACAAGGCTTCCCCAGATTGCATTGTAAAATTTTAAAGAGTCAGTCATTTTGCCAACCTCATTTCTTAATCTCGCCCTTGAAGCTGCTGGCAAAAGCCTAACCTAGAGGGATTTAGGGCTTTCAAGGGTCAGTCAAGGTGATGAACACATACTTTTAACACAGTATCTTCTTTGAAAATATGTAGGGATTTTATGGATTTCATTAAAATTAGCTGAAAGATTAAAAGTTCCCTTATCATGGCGCCAAAGAGTCAATTATACGCCTGCCTTGCATGAGTCGAGCCTGACTCTCCACGTTAACCTTGCCTGCCTGTATTCGCTTTTCATGTCTTATCTTGGCCTTCTAAAGAATGGTTGTGGCTTTATCATCATCTGAGAGGCCCCTTTTTTTGTTGTATCACCAAGTTTTCTAATTGAATGTGGATGTAGTTTGTCTTTGGACGAGGTTCGAGACCCTTCTAGTTTTAGTCACTGGATCATTTCAGGATTCCACGTCACTTAACATGGCCATTGTTTTTCCTCTTCAAGATGCAGTAATTCCCTCATCATGACCATGTTTTGAACTTATTACTCTATAAAGTTTGTCTGATATCTAGGCGAACAAGAGGTTACAACAGCAGAGTCCATTATGACATAATAATGGCTTCACTCCACCTGTAATCACGCCTCGCTTCAATTTATAGTCCCTTGGAGGTGGAAACTTCTGGGATTGATGACGCGTGGTGACAAACCTTCAAGTTTAACTAATCCAAGCAGCAAAAAAAAGAAATTCCCAAACCATATGGTAAACAAGATTTTAGCTTGAGAAAAAACAAGTGTTTTCAGTTAAGATCATTTTCTAATGTCAATATTTCGATGACAGACACACACTGATGATACAATAGAGTCACACATCACTTTAACACACACTTAAATCAACACATTAGTTGCTCTTTAATGAGGTGAATCCATCAGTCTGATATAATAAACCCATAATAAACTGTACCTGACTGTGATAGTTCACAGTCATTTCCAGACAAACTTTTGAGAAACTGTGAGATCTCTGAACAATAACCATCAATTTTTTTTCCCTGCTATTATACGAGTGCAATATTTGATATGTCTACAGTCAGAGAATTGCAATAAGGTTGAATCTATGCAACTGGTTTTGAATCAAAAATCGTTATTTTCCTTGATAACTAGTTCACAGTAACTAAAATCAGCTAAATGTTTGAAAAAAAAAAATGTGACAGGACTACAATGTAACAAATCCCTTTAAAATATAACTTACCCAAAACTACTGATACATGTTCACACACCAGTGGTGACTTGATGCTAAAACTTTCTCAATCGTGAGTTGAGGAATCTTTTCCATCAGTACACGGTTGATAAAAAAAGCAAAGTCCTCTGAAGAAGACCATGATGTGGTGATAAGGTCATAAGAAGCAATATAACTTATTTCCTTTTGATCTGTGCTCTTTAAATTTGAACTTTGTTATCTCTTTGAACTTTGTTCTTTTTATGTGCACTCTGTTCTTGCTCTTGCTGTTATGAAACTTGCTGCACCTTCCATCGTCTGCTGTGAAATGGAAACGTAATTTCCCGAAGGAGATATCCAGAGGGATTCATTCTGTCGGTCTGTCTGTCTGTCTGTCTGTCTGTCTGTCTGTCTGTCTGTCTGTCTGTCTGTCTGTCTGTCTAACCATCTAACCATCTAACCATTTAGGAGAACATGTTAATAATACTAGAAAATCAACATTCACATAGGATGTGTATAACCAGCATCTTAAACAACAGTAAATACAGAAGTAATTTGTGTGTTGTTACCTTAATCTTAAGTGTTAATAACTTTGTATGTTGATCAGTTTAATGTAATTCTTACATAGTTTACTGTATATTTTTCAAATTTGTGTTTGTTTGTTTAACAATTAAAACCTTATTTTAACATAAAGCCATCCTCACAAAGACTCTATATTACAATAAGCAATATATTGAATGATTTCGCAGCAGTGAAAAAGATAAATTAATTTTTCAATGATGTTCCGTCTGATTCATTTCTTCAAGTAGAGGCACAAGAACTCCTTTTTCCTCCCGTTTTTCTCGGAGCTCCGCCATTAGACGAGGAAATGGTTCGTTGGCTCGGCGAAGTAATTACAGGCATAATGATTCAACACGGACCACTGCACGTGCAGGTCTTCGCGTAGATCAAGACACGTCAATAAAGGGCACACACACACACACAAACAAACGCACACGGATGCTTTGCAAAGCCGCGCAGCCGATAAAAAAAGCCTCCTTATCTTGATCTATGTCGGTACATGACCTCTATTGGCACACGAGTCAGTGGCGTGTACTGCTGTGTCATTAGTTCAGTCGTGTCACAAACCAGTGAAGGCGATGGAGATGCCGAGATACAAACGAGACGTGTTGATTAATCCATTCAATATTTGACATGTCGGTGCGAACACGCAGATAACAAACAACATCGTTCTTGTGTTGTATTCCTCAGAGGAACAATGTGTTCAATGGGAAAATAAACAACTGTATGTTGACGTACTATCAGTGAAACACAACAAGATGTAAATATTTGATTACAATGAATATCTTAAGTAATATTTACGCATATCACAGTTCCATATATTGCCACAGTTTGAATGCGTAATATACACTGATGTAAAACAGGTTCATGTGTGCATGGCTTGAATTTAAATGTCTACATTTTGCAGCGAGTCTAAAATGACATGGTTATTGATCCTCGCAACCCGGACTAAAAGCTCAAGAGATGAACGTGCAAACGATGAAATGAAAACAAACATTACCCTAAATATTTTGCTTTAAATGTATTATTTAATTCTGGGGCCGACATTAAACCCAGGATATGATTTTTCCGCCGTTTTTTTTATGGCACTATCCAGAGACGTAATTATTCCACGAGCCTGGAATGTTTCCCAGGGTTCTCTGTGCTCATCATCATCACTTCTTCTTTGTGTCATCTTATTCCAATGTCGTATCTGAATCCAAGTGTTTGGTAATGAGACCATTTGTCCGAAAACTACACGTACTATCACTCAATAGGCTGTTGCTCCTAAGCTTTGGAACGATCTTCCTCTCTCTCTGCGTTTGATGATCTACTGACGCCTTCAAGAAACATCTATATGTTATGCTATTAGACATTTTTTATTCCTGCAGGTTTTTCCTTGATTCTCTGAGACTCCTGTGTTTGTCTCAGTGTTGTCTTGACCTTTTAAGCATCTATTTTATTGGGTATTGTATTTATTGTTTAGGCGCTTTGTGACCCTGGTCTGGAAAAGCGCTCTATAAATATTACTTACTTATGTGAGCAGAAATTAAAAAAAACACCTACTTCGATATCTAGCCTGAGTGTCCTGCAGGAGAAATCTTTATTTCGTGTCACATGTGTCAGCCTGGATTGACTGAAATCCTGCGGCTCAGAGTTAATGAAGAATGAGCCAAATAATCGATAACCCTTCTGTTACAAAATGGAACCCATTGATTTTTTTTCCTTCCATTGTTAACCTCTATATTTGAGTTGTCTTTCACATAATTTACAAAATCGTTCACGTCATTTAAATGATAAGGGCCAGACTTGGAGAATAGAAATGTACAAAATGTAAAGTAAAATACTCCAAAGTTTTATTTTCATACTGACGACATGAACTATTCCTACTTTGATGAGATTTGTCAGAAACTGCTTAATCTTTTCAGGCTGTTGCTCCTAAGCTTTGGAACGATCTTCTCTCTCTTTGCACTTGATGGATCTACTGACTCCTTTAAGAAACATCTTAAGACGTTTCTATTTGTTCAGGCTTTTCCTTGAATTTCTGGAACTCCTGTGTTGTTCTCAGTATTATCTTGATCTTTAAAGTATGTACTTTTTTGAGTATTGTTTTGATTGTCTAAGCGCTTTGTGACCCTGGTCTCGAAAAGCGCTATATAAATAAATATTACTTTCTTACTTACTTACTTAATAGGCAATATTAAGTTGCCATCAATACACAACTATCTGACACCAGGATACATTTTCAGACCTGGTTTGATACATTTAATATTTATTTGCTTTAAGGAATATTGTGGTACTTTGACCAGCTGCTTCATTCAGTTTTTCAATGTTTGTTATGTAACGATTAACACTGGATTGAGATGACATAATGGGAGGTGATGATGGATAGATGGATGGATAGATAGATAAAACTTGATGAGAAAGACAGTTCAGAAAACTCTGGGAAACATCACAGTCTTGTGGAGTAAGTTTTTCTTTTAAAATTGACACAAAAGTAGCATAAAAACTGGGGGAAATCATGTCCTGGGTTGAATCTCATCCTCAGACTTTACCAATTTAAAGTCTGCTGAAAAGTTTGGGTTGTTCTTGTGGCTCATTCCAGAATCAAAGTAAATTTTGGCTGCGAAATAAGAAATATTATTCCATCCCAATTTTTTTTTTTTTTTTGCATTTTTGTATTTGGGGGGTTCCAAAAAGAAAATCCTTTAAATAAAGTACTTGAAGAAGAGAAAATTTTTTGGGCTTCTATCCAGAGTCAAATCAATATCAATAATCAATAACGAAACAACCTCGACCACCGCTTGGATGCACGGTTAAGCAAAGGCTTTCCACTGACTAGGTTATGGTAATGGCAAGGTTAACTTCTTCCATTTCTATCAATCTATTAATCTTACTCGATTCTACTCCGAGCGTCTCCCTGATGATCTTGCTTCTCAGCTTATCTCTAAGAGAGAGCCCAACCAACCTACGGGGGAAACTCATTTCGGCGTAACCGTGGTCTTGTTCTTTTGGTCACTAGCCACCGTTCGTGACCACAGATGAATGTGTCCAGGGGAAACCCTTCAACTATATTTTCAACTTTTAGATGCTAAATTAATTTAATTTAATTTGGCGACATACAGTAGAATATTAATTCACAGAATTATACGTAATTGGAACCCGTTTTTTACATCGCCAATAAGGCATACTTGTCTATGAGCTTGAATCCAATAAATACTAGCTCAGTGGGTCAGATTTAAAATGATATGAGGGTTGAATAGATATGTCTAAAGCTGTAGATCACAGAGCAGAAAGTAGTGATGGTCTGATGAAGCTTCATGAAACAGTGTCATGTTTCAAAACGATGTACAATATTGCAGAGACGCCATCTAGTGGACTCTGAAGATAATGACACTGTTTCATGAAGCTTCATCGGACTATGACCGGCAGAAAGTACCATCTTGTGGAATCTAAAGGTAAAAGAGCTTCATGAAGCTTCATCAACACCACTATTTTTTACAACATTTCCTGTTTAGGGATGACTTTGTTTGCTTCAGTTAAGTCTGAATCATATATGTATGTATTATATTGGGAACATGAGAATCAAAACGATGAGTCAAACCGATTCCAGAAGGTACTGTATCTGTCGGAATAAACCATCTTCATGAACCATCTCTGTGATCAATCATTGACAGCTTGTACATGTACAGCGTCTTCTATACTTTGCTAGTATGTAAATAAAGCCAGATGATGCCATTCATCGCCAGCAATCTGTCAATCATAACACAAACCTCCAAATAGATAAAGTAAAGTCGTCGTATACGACGTTCATTCTCTTCCGGTGACGTTATTTACCATGTTGTGCTGAACTCCTTCAGAGAAGCATCGGGGGCAAGAAAGCCACTAAGAATAGAAAGTTAGGGATTAGCCAGGTGTTAGGACGACACTGTTTAAGCTTATGAGAAGAAAGGATGGCAGGTGGAAGTGAAGGAGAGATGGCGGCTGATAAAGAGATAGCAGGAAGCTGTCGCAGGAGTGGAGGGATAGATGCGACTTGATCTGTGGAGCTGTGGGAAAAGCAGCGAGTGAGAGACGGGGAGGAGATGATAAATTTATTCAGGTGCTGGCCATGCAAGCACGCAGTGGAAATTTAAAATCCAACCCCGTTTCGCCTCCTTTGCTAATGGAAAAGCATCAGTCATGAGTGGAAAGCCAGTGATAAATACATCATGGTGACTGGAGGCCTGATGGCAAACCTCTCTGCAGGAGTCAGAGGAGGGTAGAAGCAATGAGGGGGTGTTAATCATCAGGGCATTGCATAACAATTTCAAACACAAATAACCACTCGGTGACAATCTTTGGATAAGAACAAAAGTGGAGACAAAATAAGACTTTTATTGTTAAATATCAGGGATTTTTATCAACATCAAAGTAAAAGAAACCCACAGTTCTCAGTATAAATAGTATTAAATCGATGTTTCAGTGGTTCTATAAATGTCAAGGTGGTGTGTTTAGTGGATTGTTATATTTGATGAGTCATACATTTCACCAAATCATGGCTAGTTTGAACCCATCACGGCTAGTTTGAAGCGACGGAACAGGTCCAGAGGTTATACTGATGAAAAATACTGCCGTGATGAAGATTGAAGTGACGGCGAAGACACCGCCGTGTTACCAGATGAAGATGGACACGAAGGATGTCGGAGGATGGCGGACACATTAAAGGATAAAGTTGCCGAAGTAAAGGTAGAATGAACAACCAATTTCTCAAAGGACCTCTCCCCGGTGACTCACACTGAAGAGACACACAGTTGAACAAAGTAATAACACCCACGTGCTGGAATTGTGTCGACCGATGTTCAAGGCTGAGGCAACAGCATTGATTATAGTGAAATATTGTGTTCCAGGAAATATAAAAAATAATCCAGCACTTTGTTTAAAAAAAAAAGATAATAAGATCACCTGGTAATCCAAAACAGGTTTGGGAAAACCAAAAGATACTCATACGAGAATATGATTTATACGTTTTCAATCTGTCTGGAAGGAAATTAAATAAATAAAAAATGATATTTTCTCTTTATTCTGCTCCTTTTCAATCACAATTCTGATTTCTGTATATTTAATTGAAACTTAAACCAAATAGATACTGAGGTATTTTTAATCAAAAATAATGCCATTACTGAATGTTAACTTTATCTGTGTAATGTGGTCATTTTTGATTAGTTAATATGTTATTTCTGGGGTTTTTTTTATCATGTGTTTTAAAAAAAAAACATTAACAGTCATTTTATTGTCTGTTTTATGCATTTTGTCGTGATGTTTTCTTACTATGCAAGTACTTATTATGTGAAAAACTATATTTTATTAAAGACTATGTTGAGACATTTTACACGATTACTTCCTATTATTTTGTTTTAAAAGTCTGTATGTTTAGTCGATCGAAAACAAGGATATTTAATTGAAATTACATATGTTTTATTGAACCTTATACAAAACTCCCTTCCGTTAAAAGTGCTTTTGTTTATATAAGGTCAGGAAAAAGCTGCTGTATTTATTGTAGACATACAGCTTGTAGAGAAAACTTTATTCGTCAACGTATAAAATACAGACAAATTGATGCCTACACCACCCGTACGACAGTGTTGTAATCATGCATCAACTGGTGACAGAAGGTAAACCGTCGGCTATAACTCTTTTTTTGGCCCATTAAGCAGAACAGGGCCATAAACAGGACAGGTCAAGCAGATAAATGCCCGGCAAACCCCGTAGGCTGTTGCAAGGCGAGCGTGAACGAGCCTCTGTGATATGATTTCATCCTCCACACATCAATTACACAAGAGTGGATGTTTGTAAGGGTAATGGGCCTTTTGTGCACATGCTGTTGATGAATCTATTTGGATAATTGATGTCCACGGACAAAGTGTAAAATCCGAACCGAATGGCCGTCAACAATAGTAATGGACGTGTTTAGAAATTGCATTGGTAGTGATAAAAATAGAGGAAATGCTTAAGGCATTTTAACGTTACCATACACACAACATTACAATCACTTATTTAAGTCACTGCGAGAACGGTTTTCCAGAGAGAAGATCGCATCGAACAGACATCCAGATGTATGTCACATCTCCTGGTCACCCCCCGGAGGAAGGGCCTGCACTTTATTCTGCCTTTTGTGGCTTTTTATTACGATACTTTGTCAAGGCCTGGTGTTTCCTTCGCCTCATTATTTTTTTATATCAATGTGGTGGATGTCTTGTGATACTGCTCGAAAACTTCTCCTTTGTCACTCTCTTGGCTTAAAAGAACAGATGTTTTGGTTCTGAGGCTCAGTGCAAGGCAGTGGTACTGGTGGCGCCGCCCTCCCAACGATTGGCTGGTTTTGTTTTTGTGGTTTGTTTTTTTATTTAATTTTTATTATTATTAGTTGTTTTTTTTACGGTTTTAAAATGATCATCTACAGTGATGATTCTGTATGTCTGTAGAAGTCTTCACAATGATGAACTTTATTTGCATTGATTCACGTTCTGCTAGAAATCTTGGTTGACGTCGTCATTCGTTATATCCGGTCTATCTGGGGGTCACTTTTTAAAAAAGGCCGCAAGGGATGTAACGTTTCTGTAGCTCATACACGCCGCAAAAGTAACAGAGGCATTGCTTCGGAATATGATTTTGGGACGCTGGAAAAAGCGACGATGGTAGTCGCCATACAGTATATAATGGTAAACATTCCCTGCACTCACATGCATAGTGAGCTCAATTGGTAGCGTGCACTGCTTTTTTGGAAGTTTGAGGTTGTGAGGTTTCGCCGGTTCAAGTCCCGCTCTGGACATTTAAAATATTACTTGAGTTATTATTATTATTATTGTTATTGTAATTATTTGCAGTGTATTTGTGATGATTTGGTAGGAAGTCAGATTTTCTGGTGCAACCCACGCAACAATGGGAGAACATACTAACTCCACCAGAAATTATTTTAAAGTTGATCCTGAAAGAAACTAGCAGCCAGTGAAGAGTTTTAAGGATGGGAGAAATGTGAGTTCTTCTACTAGAGCGGGTCAGAATTCTGGCTGCAGAGTTTGGTATCAACTGCAGGCGAGACAGATCCTTCTTGTTTAGACATGAAAACAAACTGTTCCAATAGTCCAGATGAGAAGCTTTTAAAGTGTTGATTTCTACAAGTGATTATTATTGTCTAAGTTCAGAGTGTTTTCTACTGATTCTATCAATGGTACAGGTGGAGAAACGTACTGGAAAATAGCGCCACCTAGAATATTATTCACCAGCCACCACTGGAGTCGGTAAAGATCTGCACCTGTTGAGAGATGGAAGTCCCCTCCTTTAAGTAGAGGTCTATAAAATCTGAGAGATGATCTCATTTCCTCTTCCTAAACTAAAGAGGGATTAGCCACATCGCTTTCACTCCTAAAGCTCAGTGGGACGGAGTGAAACTGGCATTTTCCACGTCTCCTTGATTTGCTTTCTCCTGTTCAAAGAGAAGCTTCAAAGCTAGATCCACATCCTATAGTGTCGACTCCCAACACAAATATAAATCATTACACTACACAGTGAGTTACTTTGAAAGAACGACTGCCGAAGCTATGAAAGCCTGCAACAGACTGAAGGACATGGAGCTGTAGATCAGACCTCATGTCACGGTTAGTTAGTCTTTTCAGTAAACACAAAAAAATAATCTTTCACCATCGATCCGAACCTCCTTCTGCCAATTAATTTGATCGCTATTTTACCCTTGAATGGCTGGAGTACGACCTTCACTTTAATGAGGATCCTGAATTGGAAAAAAAGAGACATTTTAAAAGAGTAAAGTTAGAAATGATGGGGTTGTGTCTCACTATGCTTTAAGACAGTGCACTCACTTGTGTAGGGCTCAAATTTGGACACTTTAGTACTGTCTCAAATCAAACACTGCCGCTACGCACTCACCGAAATTACCTCGACGGCTTCTTGTTCTACTACTTTTTAACGCGGATTGCATCCGGCCGTTGGAACTCATTTTTAGCATTTGATTTTTTTCTGATTTGCTTAGAGGATAATCTTAGGTTCTGGATCATTTAAATATGATGGACATATCTAAATGATGGCATGGAAAAGGATCAAAAAGTCTACGCTGAATGGATGTATAATGGAAAAGTGCGTGTTACTGTACCATTTTCTAGGTTTGAGTATTTTTAGTAGGAAATCCACACACATCTTTGTACATGAGGACTCAGGTTGTCAATCAAGAAGGTATGATTTCTTCCACAGTATAATCAACATTTGCGCTGATAAAAATAATGGTTTTGGGATTGAAAAATTGCCAAAATCTGTCGGTCACCCATGAGAACTCGGCCCCCAGACCCCTGGCTCACTTGCAATTATCTTACTGTGTTTTACAATTGATCTAATTTAATTTCACCTCACTGAGATCTCTGTTTTGTGTTAATAAGAAAATGAACTCGACTGCAACATCCGATCAAACCCGGTTTGGCTTTAGAGCTGTTGCCCGAAACAACTGCATCGACATGCCGAAAAACACACACTGACAAATGGCTCATATTACAAAGAAGTTATTGCTTTGTGACTCTTAAACGTCTCGCAACTGTGATTTCATTCCGCTCAGACCGACGGTTAGTGAACAGACGAGAGGAAGATTCCAGAGTGAGAATCCCATCCTGTCCGACTTCATCATTGTCTCTTTAAGTAGAAGCTGCGATCTAAGCGAGTCCGTCTGTTGTCGGCGTAAATCCCTCCCTTGTCACCGAAGAGTCATTTGGAATACTTTTGACTTGACGCACGGGACAGTTTGAAACGAGCGAAGTACCATCGCGTACGACTAATCCAGTCCGTGAGCCGATACATGTAGAGACGCAGAAGTAGATTCTGTTTTTAGATCCCGTTACAACTTTACATTTGTCTATTGAAGGGTGAGAGGTCGTGTGTTCAAACATATCAGGAGGATAACAATGATCTCTACCAAGCGAACAAGTCCGACCTTAGGGACTTGAAACTGTGAGCCAAGCAGGTCGCGACCCGATACAGGGAAGGTTTCCTCGTGCTCTAAGCAAATACAACGCCTGGGAGAACAGCTGAGCGATGGTACATGATGTAGCATGTGTCCCAACAGGGGCCTCCAGGGTGCTCTGGAACGGCACCGAGGTGGAACACGGTGGATTCTTTCTCGCTTCACTTCACAGGTCATCGTCTTCGGTGAGAGTCGAATAAACTTTTGTCAGGAGGACGCTCTAATTTTACACATCCCGATGGTTCAAACCATTAGGTGCGATCAAGAAAAGTCAAGAAAGAGAATCTTATGAATATAAAAAGTGAAAAAAACAAACTGTAAAACACAATAAAATGTGAGAATTTGACCTTTTAATAAATTTCATTGGGACTTAAATTCATTTCCATTAGAAAGTGTGTTCTTAAGATGGGTCACTACGCCATTAAACTAAAATAATAATTCATATCCAATCATTCCTCAACTCCAACAGAAACAGAGAAGCCAGTTAGCCACATTAGCTTTCATTGAATCTCTCTAAAAAGTGTATCAAGAGGATGCTGAATACTTTAGAAAGAAAACACAATAGCCATTTAAATCAGAGCATTTATTAAAATATTTATTGTTTATTTTACGTCTAGTTTTATTAACTTTTTCATTAAAAAAAAAGTGGATCAGGAGGATGGTGATCGTGTTACGATGTAGTGGCTTGTGGTTTGTTAAATATTTGTATAATTGGATGTAGTATTTATCAGCTGGGCAGTACAAAGGGAAACGCCATTGTTATTTGCTGAAGATAAAGCCATTGTTGCTGATGGCTTCGTGATCACATCCAACCAGAACAGTATGGATTGTTCTGGCAGGAAGTGAGGAACATGGAGATCTGTAATTTAAAAAAAATTAAATAACGTTGGTTACGCATTTGATGCTGAAACAAACAGTATTTCATACTTAGCAACGCAATGTCAGTGTGAATTACAATTTTGAACATTTGTTTAAGTAAGATAAAGATAATTTATTGTAACTTTTGAAAAACCAGAGGGTCTTGCTTTTTATTTCACAAGAAGCTTAAAAACAAACTCCTGAAAAAGAGGTTTGGGTTGAAGTTGAAGAAGAATTTTTTCCTCCAGAGTTGAATCTTGACTGAGAAAAAAATCCAGATCGGTATATGACCTTGAAGAACTGATCCTTTGCAAACAGACAATTTGTGATCCTCTACCAGTGTTCCCGTGGTAGGATTATTGTCAGTACAACTGACCCACAACCCAAGAAGGTTCTTTCGATATCTTTCACTGCCTATTATTTTCTTGACTTGGATATTGACAATTGAACATTATGTGAAGAGCAAAAAGACACATTTCATTCTATTACTTCGTAATAGAGTTCTTATAAAGGATTTTTGTACTTTAAAAAAAAATCTTATTGAAGTACAACGTCTTTTGGGATCTAATTTTACTTGCTCTCAGCAAAATTCACTCTTTTTCGCCTCACCCTCATGTCGACTAAGAATTGGGATTTTTTCTCTCATCTTTTCTTTTTTGGAGTTATAGAATAAAACGTTTGTTCATTTTAATCTAGCAAGTGGAGCTCAGTTGTCTTCGTCTTCACCCTCGTCAAAAAAAAAACCCACTTAAAAACATCCAAAAACCTCCAGACTGCTCGTCTGTAACTCTTGTAATGAAGCCTCGAAAATGAGAGATTGTTCTAATAATATCCAGAGCCCAGACGGTCTACTAGCTACACTGTTTGTGTATATAACTTTAAGACTTTCTTTTTATTTTCAAGTTAAAAACATTCATCCAAAAAAAACACAAACACTGTAAGAGACAAATAAATATAAATATTAAAGTCTATGCAAAGGCATTCATAAAAGAAAATACCCTGAGGTGGGTTATACAAAATCCGATTATTATTGTGTTGACTAAAAGTAGTACTTGTGCGCTGTGTCCATTTCTCTTGTTAAAAACGTGAAAACTATTGAGAAAAGCTCAGGATGAGAAGAGAAAAAAAAACATAAAAATAACCTTTTTTCTTATTTCACTGCGAAAATAAAGCAGCCATATTTAGTAGCTGTGCTGAATGGAACGTTAATAGACAACATCAAAGTGGTCAATTGCATGAAAGTGGACAGAAAATAATAGCGTCATGTTCGTAAAAGAAGTGTTGTCTTCTCTCGAGAGAGACAGGCAGGCAGACCAACGGCTCTTTCACGAAATTAGTATTTTTGTCTTCATTCCACACCTTTACAATCCCTGAGATCACAGACGTTGTTTGTGGCTACATGCTGTAAAGTGGACTGAAATAAACACATTTCTATTTCAGTCGTACCAAAGTTGCCACCTGTTCCCAGACAGAAAAAAAAGAGTTCAAATGGATGAACGATCTCTTGACAGCCGAGTGTGGAGTTGTTTTATTTAATATGCAGACCTACAGCCTGGAGAAACTCTATTAAGGTTGACATATTGCTTGAAAGGAAACGGTGACTCAAAGCAAAATGCTTTTAGAATGGAATCATAAAAGATTCAAGAAACAAACACGTTTTGTAAGCAGAATCTTATCTATGCTCTCACATCCCTTACACATCCCCGCGGACTGCAAAGAGCAAACGTAATTCAACAACAATGCACTGCTTCCGTTTGATGGACCTTCAGGCCATCGTGTCCTCACCTGACGACGGTCGAGCGAGAACCGTAGAGACGCCCAGGAGGATGTTCCGTCTCTAACCTCGTACAAGATTTTTTGATTTACTTGGCAGAGAAAACACTGGGAAAACTGAGGAGGTCAGTTTTAAACTAGAGAGAATTTAAATGTATTAAACAACAGGTTTATGTTAATGTTCAATCATTAAATTGAATTAAATAGCACGTCAAAAGTCAAGTCAGAGGTGAAAGATGCCTCTAAAAAACAATACCACCATTTATTCATTTGTTTATTTCAACAACGGGTTTTGGAAAGACGAGGAGAAGCGTGAAGCCTGGAGCCTGGAGTTGAACATCTCAGTGAAGTGTCTTTTTTTTGGCCACGATAGCGGTCAAGACAACGAGGAGCCCGACGGAGGAAAGTTATCAGCGCTCGTTGAAACTTGTCCTAACTTAACTGTTTGCTTCGCAGTGGTTCTGAAAAACAAACATGTTCAGGAAATGTGCCAGGAACTAAGAAACAAACCCCTGGATTTAAGTTTCCACTGTCATTCTAAGAAAATGGAATGTGGAAGAGTAGAATGGTAATAATATTTGACATATCTATATCTATAAAGAGAACTTGAGTCAACTTGCTTTACTCATTGGTTAAACAGTCTTTGGGTGTGTCACAAATCGTGCACTTCTGCACTTACGCTTAATATTTTGAGTGCACAAGTGCGTCTCGATGAGCAGTGTGCGAAAATGTAGTGCAGAATGAGCACTCAATTGACCAGAAAGTTGAGTGTGTATCGATGAACACTTTCCACCCTTAAGATCCTCCATCTTAGTGACGTAGATGAAGCTAAACTGAAGCTAAACTGAAGCTAAACTGAAGCTAAACTGAAGCTAAACTGAAGCTAAACCGAAGCTAAACCGAAGCTAAACTGAAGCTACGTCACTGACGACGCGTCTTCTGAGCAGATACTGATGTAAATGCCTCGAGGAAACACACATATTACCACAAAACAACACAACAGTAATAACACAACGAAACAAAACTTAATAACTTGTTTCGATCGGAGAAAAGACTTGTTAAGTTTCGGTGATAGTGTTTCAACGACCGGTTGATCGGTGTTAAAAAGTAGTAGAAGAAGAAACTGTCAAGTGATTTCCTGTAAGTGTGTAGCAGCAGAGTTTGATTTGAGACAGAACTACACTGTACACATTTGAGTACTGTGCAAGTAAGTGCACTGTCTTACAGTGTACTGTAAAGCAGAACTGCACGATTTGAGACACAGCACTGGACTAAAATTGCCATGAAATGCTTATGTCTGGACTAAGATGATTTTTCGGTTCTGGTTTAATTTGTCAAACACCAAAAAGGCCAAAACCACTTGTACACTAACTACTGCCTTATTACGAGCGCTTCAACAGCGTGAATAGTTTTTCTTGGCATTTTCTTCGTCTCATTCCAAGAGAGGATTAAAACTAAATTAGCAGCTATTTAGTTCAAATATTAATCATTTCACGTCCTCCGTCTTTCTTTTTTTTTTAGCTCTAAGGAGCTTAACGGTAATTTTTCAGACGATGTCAAAAAAAATGACGCTACCAACCTTCTAAGTTTTTACAGTATTTAAAACTGAATGACGTGGCTTGGGTTTTTTCATTTTGAGTTTTGTATTTTAAAATAATTCCTGGGTTATCGCCTCACAGCAAGAAGGTTGCTGGTTCGCTTCCAGGTCGGGAGGAAGCTACATGTGTGTAGTTAGTATGTTCTCCCAGTGTTGTGTGGGTTTACTCCGGGCACTCCGGTTTCCTCCCACAGTCCAAAAACATACAGAGGTTGATTGAGAACTTTCGGAAATTGTCCGAAGGTATGAGTGTGTGTGTTAATGGTTGTCTGTCTTTGTGTGTCCTGCGACAGACTGGGGTCCTGTCCAGGGTGTCCCCTGCATAATGTCCGACGAACCATTTACCTTCGGACACTTTCAAATTATGGCGCTTCGTAAACAAATGTCTACATATTAAAACCGGATATTTGACAGTTTTGGAAGAGTTTTATAACACACACAAATTAGCAGAATTTGTTGGCGTTACACAGCAAAAAAATAAATAAGTAAATATAATAAAAAATAATAGTATAAATAAGAATAAATATTACCATGTAAATTGTTCTAATTTCTAGTCAAAATTAAACATAAAAATGTATATAGGACAAAATTATCTAAAGCAGTGGTTTGCATTGACATCTCCTCAGGGGACAATTGTTATACTTAAGTTTTTAGCTTTTGTGAGGGGCCCTCAACCACAAAATAAAATGTATTAACACAATCAAGCTAAAGTATGTATTCTGTTGAATTTTAAAAAAATTAAGAAAAAACATTTCTTTCTTACATGAAAGCAACTTTTTTTCCCCAAATATCTTTAAAAAAAATAACCTGAAGTTTTTAAATAGGCAATAAAAACTCACAGAAATGACAAAACATAAGACAAAAGTCCTGAAACAAAAATCCTATAATAGACCTATTTAGAGACTCATAATGAATAATAGAAATACATACAACATTAAATAGTTACAGGATACAATAGAAGATCTTTGAATTCATGAGGGCCACATTAATAAAGCTCCAGGGCCACATTGTTAGTAACATTGTGTGTGTGATAACTTGTTATCAAACGTTTAGAATATCTTGAATGTTCACTTTTGCATTTGTTTACTGATTTCAAGCCAAACATTGTATTATATATTTTTTTACTAGTTATGGACTGATTAAGCTTCATGAAGCACTGTCATTATTTCCAGAGTCCACTAGATGGCGGTATCTGCCCTATTTTCCATTTTTTGATTTTAATAAAACATCACATCATTCTTAAACAGTTGACCCCACCTACTGATCTCTAGAACAACATGACACTGCTTCACGAAGCTTCATTAGCCCATCGTTTATGTTTACATGTTTCAAACTTGACAATAAAATGCATTTTATTTTCATTTAATTTCAAGGTCACCTGGTTCAAGCAGGAGACTCTCGCAGCACCAACCCTTCCGGTCGATACTATCACTATTTTACGCAGACAAATAGCCGTTAGCTACAGTGACATTGAATGGTGTGAGGAATGACACTATAAAAGTCGCTTTATTGACTGAGAATATTGTCTCTGTCAATTTATGTGGCAGGGGCTCGGCCTTTGGTGGCCCCCGAGTCCCCCGTTCGAGCTTTGCTTTTCCTCTTACAGCAGTGTTCAGGCGTGACCATCTCCTGTCCTTCGCTCTCCAACTAATCATCACTTCACCGTATGACAAGGACACTCGTAAAAAAAAAAAAAAAAAAAATTGACTCAGGTAAAAATTGGGCTGTTTGTCATGTCATCGGCAAAATATATATTTTCCACCAACACTTTTCACCCAAAAAGAAGTGTTTTCCAGCATTTTATTTTGAGGTGAAAGGACCCGTTAAAAATCCAGTTGATGGCTGGTTCAAGGGTCTCGGTGCATTAGCGGAGGTTAAGTCAAGAACTTGTCTATTTTCCATATTTTTAAAGAGTCGCCGGCGCGTGAGATGAATGTTGGCAGGTCTGAGGACAGCAGAGGAGAGTCCAGACATGATGCTGAAAAGCTCAGGTTTTTCCCCGATTTGACCTTTCATTTTGGTGTAAAATATCTGTGAAGTCACTCTGAGATGTTGAGTTACAATCTTTGCAGAATGACCTACAGATCCCATGAAAATGTTTTCATAAAACGAAACCAATTATATTTGTGTTTACACCAGAGATGGGCAATACTATTTCTTAGGGGCCACATTATAAACCTGTGGATGTTATAAGGGGCCAAAAGAAAGGGTACGAATAAATAATTTTATATGATGGGAAAATAAGTTTAGGTTTTAATCTGATATCTTATAATTTTATCATAATTCCTTATATTGTAAGATTCTAAATAACATTGCATATTTCATTTCATTTACCATGTAAAATAAAAAATATCAAATGCAAAACAAGTGCTATTATGCTATAATTGTATTGAATTAATTTATTATTATTTTATATACATTTTATGGAGAAAACAAATAAATATATAGAAGCAGATTATGCTATACTTTTTTTTTCTTTTTTTTGGAATTAATGTATTATAAGTTTATATACATTTTATGGAAAAATAAATATATAAAAGCACTACAAAACTGATTAAAGGGACAAATGAAAGGCGAAAAAAAGGGATTTAAACAAAAGATCTTTAGGAAAAAATTTTTAAGAAAAAGCATGATTAAAAAAATGACATTAAGATTGGCGGTAAATAAAATGTGTAATATTAGATTTTATATAGATTTTTACTTAAAAATATCATGGAAAAGCACTACAAGAACAACAAACGAACTAGTAATAGTATTTATAAAAAGTGATTGTAGACATTTCTACCCAAAAAAATATCAAAGGAAATAAAAGATAAATTGTAACTTTAAAGACTTTGAAAGTTTTAAAATTACACAGCGTTCATTAAAAATGTTGTTTTGTCTTCAGGTGAACAAACTCAACTGCACAAGTTTTGGCAAAATAAAAAAAGAAGTTTCATCTCTTGTTAACAAACGTCTAAAAAAGACCAAAGTGCCTCGGGCTGAATTAATAATCGGATGGGCTGGGTCTACATCTCACATCCAAAAACAGCAGTTGTTTATTTATTTTTCATGATTTATTTGTTCCACTCGACCAAATATAGACTCTTGACTCAATGTTTGGTGCAGATATGAAGTTGTAGGATTGAGAGAAATGCTGCAGGGCAAATGTGTTGTGTGTATTCTCGTCCAAAAAAAGATTTCTTTGAAGAGAGAGTGACTTTAGCCGTCAAGCTGAGAGCTGTTTTACTGTTTGTTTACTGGAGAAGTGCCTCGGAATAATTACCGCGCCGACGTATTAACGGAAGAAATGTTTTCAAATGGACATATGGAGGACAGCAGTGACCACAGATCTGGTTCTGGACACAAGTGTGCGTCAATATAAGTGTGTCTCTTTGAGTGTGTGTGTGTTTGTGTTCTTTTCACGCTCCCATGTGATTTTCTAGTGAACTTTGTTTTTGCATTGTGTTTGTACATTTCTATTTAAAATGGTTGATGATGATGAATAAAAATATATATTATTGTGATATAATATTTAATATAAAGTAGCTTTACTGTTAATCAAAGTCTGTTTAAAGTACTTTACCCAACATATGATGGATGGATGGATGGATGGATAGATCAATAGATAGATGGATAGATAGATGGATGGATGGATGGATGGATGAATGGATAGATGGATAGATAGATGAATGGATAGATGGATAGTTAGATAGATGGATGGATGGATGGATGAACGGATGAATGGATGAATGGATAGATAGATGAATGGATAGATGATAGATGGATGGATGGATGGATGGATGGATGGATGGATGGATGGATGGATGGATGGATGGATGGATGGATGGATGGATGGATGGATGGATGGATGGATGGATGGATGGATGGATGGATGGATGGATGGATGGATGGATGGATGGATGGATGGATGAATAGATAGATGGATAAATAGATAGATGGATGGATAGATAGATGAATGGATAGATAGATAGATGAATGGATAGATGGATAGATAAAATTCTAAAAAATAGTAGGGATACATGCACTTTACATGCACTAATATTTGGTCAAAACCAGATGAACTCCTTTAGAGCGTTTTTCACAGCTGAAGACTATTTACACCGAGTCTGGTTCTACTAAAGGTTTCTGCTTGTTAAAAGGTAGATTTTTTTGGCCCTCACCTTTGTCGCTCATTGTGATTCGCTTCCACCAATTTTTCTCTTCTTTATAAACTGTCATTTTAAGCTGAAAAGTGTGTCTTGAGATAAAATAGTTGTCATATTTTCAATGAATTTCAACCACATGTGTTGATGTTTTTTCTGAGTATTCGAGGACTTATGAGAAGCATTGTCTTGATTTAGGTTAAAACCAGATTTTAGTTATATTTTTGTCATTAAATCACTCGTACAACAGCAAATATATATATATATATATCATTTTGCACTACTTTTGTTAAATTCTCCCGTCTTCTTCTAGTGCTTTATGCCAATTTTTCTCTGCATTAATATATATTATTTATCATGTAATATTGATCGCGATGCTTATATATTATATATTTGTAGTTCCTAATTTGAGAGCAAAATGTGTAAGAATACAAAAAAAAAGTTTAAACTTCTTCCTACTCTTTTATGTTGTTGTATTTTTTGTGCTGAGCATTATTTGTATTTCTTTCTTGTAAAAAAAAGGCGTTCTGAACTTTTTCAATAATCTGCACAGCTTGCTGAACCTCAAATAAGCATCATGATCGTGGTGAGTTTAATTAAAATGTTCCGTTATGAAAAGAAGGGAAAAACAAAATAATTAAAAATGTGTCAGAGAGATTTATTTATATATATATTTATTGATAGTAATTATAATAATTATCCATTCATTTGCACCATGATATCATTATTGTTTTTAATCTTACTAACAACGACTGAAATGAAACATTTTGAAAAAGAAATTTAGGAAACAACATTGATAGAGAAAAAATATTAACAATAATAATAAAAATAATAAATATGTCTGCAGTTCATTCAAAACTCTGCAGCCAGAATTCTGAGCTGCTCTAGTAGAAGAACTCACATTTCTCCGATCCTTCAAACTCTTCACTGGCTGCCAGTTTCTTTCAGGATCATTTTAAAATTCTGGTTCTTACTTTCAGATCTATTCATGGTCAGACCTTCCATCAGTGATCTGATCCAGACTTACACCCCAGCTCGGGCTCTGAGGTCTGTGGATCAGAATCTACTGATGGTTCCTGAACTTCCGGACCAGAGGAGAGAAATCCTTCCAGACTGTTGCTCCTAAGCTTTGGAACCATCTCTGTGTTTGATGATCTACTGACTCCTTCAAGAAACATCTGTGTTTGATGATCTACTGACTCCTTCAAGAAACATCTGTGTTTGATGATCTACTGACTCCTTCAAGAAACATCTGTGTTTGATGATCTACTGACTCCTTCAAGAATCATCTGTGTTTGATGATCTACTGACTCCTTCAAGAAACATCTGTGTTTGATGATCTACTGACTCCTTCAAGAAACATCTGTGTTCGATGATCTACTGACTCCTTCAAGAAACATCTGTGTTTGATGATCTACTGACACCTTCAAGAAACATCTGTGTTTGATGATCTACTGACTCCTTCAAGAATCATCTGTGTTTGATGATCTACTGACTCCTTCAAGAATCATCTGTGTTTGATGATCTACTGACTCCTTCAAGAAACATCTGTGTTTGATGATCTACTGACTCCTTCAAGAAACATCAGTGTTTGATGATCTACTGACTCCTTCAAGAAACATCTGTGTTTGATGATCTACTGACTCCTTCAAGAAACATCTCAAGACATTTTTATTTGAGCTTTTACCTGATTTTCTGAGACTCCTGTGTTTGTCTTATGTGTCTCGATCTTTCAAAGTATTTATATTTAACTGTGTATTGTTTATGATTGTTTGGCTAAACAGAAGCAGAAAGAGTGATTTTAAAACCTACATATTACAACAAAATTAATTAATATTAAAAAAGATACTGTTTTATTGTTATAATTGTGTTGGTGATAATTCTCAAACGTTATAAAATGTCATCCTTGTTGTTGATCAGCTTTACATAATGGAAATAAATGCGACACCTAATAGCTACTGAAATACTTACTAAAAAGTCACTTGGGATCCAGAACCCTGCTGCATCATGGGAATATTCCTCCAAAGAAAAGGAACCAGACAAGATGTAATCCCTTAATCGGGGAAATCTGCCCTCCAAACCCATCAGGCGACGATGATATCTAAGTTCAGCTTAATCCTCGGGGAGTGTCAACAAGATACAACAGCAAACAGAGACTCTACAAAGTCAACTATTTATAGTGTCGCGCCCCTTCAAACGCTTCACACGTCTCAGGTCTCTTTTCCTTTCTCCTTGACACATTTTTAATTATTTCATTTTTTTCCCTTCTTTTAACAACAAAACACTTTAATTAAACTTGACTCGTGATGCTTATTTGAGGTTCAGCAAATTGTTGGAAAAGTTCACCACACTTTTTTTTTACAAGGAAGAAATTCAAATGAAAACGAAGGTCAGTACAAAAAGAAAAGAAGTACAGAGAAGTTTAAAGAATGTTTTGAATTCTGATACCTTTCGCTCTCAAATTGGTAGCAAATTGTCATTTTTTTCTTCAAATATATCTATACAAATACATAATATATACGCAACCAGTCAATATTACATGATATATTATATATATAATTGCAGATACTATAGATAGAAGATATCGGTGACATCAGAAAATGGTTTAATTTTACATTTACATTGTTTCATGAAGTATTTTCTTTTAAGAATCTTTAATTGTATATATATATAAATATATATATATATATATATATATAAATATATATATATATATATATATATATATATATATATATATATATATATATATATATATATATATATAATATATTCTTGTCACATATAAATATTGAATTATTATTCGAGGTAATGATTTTCTTACTAATATTCTTATACATTCATTCATTAAATTATAATTTTTTAATTCAATTATTTACATTACATTTTTCAATATGGTCATTATTGAATTCAATTATGAAATAAAAAAACATTAAATTGAACATTTTAATATAAAAATGATTCAATTCAATTATTCGAAAAAGTAATCATTTTTAATTGTTTTTAAAACGACATTTGAATAAAACAATTTAAATATCATTGGATATTCTGATGACACTGATAAACCTCTGTAACATCCATATAAATACATGTATGTTACACATTTGTTATTATTACTCTTATATTGCAATAAAATTAGCTATTCTTTTGTACAATATAACCAGAAACAATGATCAATTTGCAACTAAATAATTGGACTCAACATTAATTTCTTTTTAATTTCGGTTAATTTATTTAAAAAAAAAAAAGCCAGATGTTTAACTACAAGTACAACAAAATGAATAAAGTATTCCATAAAAGATGATGAGACCAAATACCGGCTGAACGACCTTGACCGAGGATTAAAAAGCGACAGATGACGAGATACGTCAGTCGGACTCGGATGATTACAGTGCATCAGACACACAAAGCTCCTTCAAAGTCCATCAGTAGATCTGTGATCTGCTCCATCCATCAGCTGGTATTGACTGGAGACTGTCTATCACTTCATCATCCCTCCTTCTTCTCAGACACAGACAGTGGCAGTGAAGTGTTGGCCGCAGGGGAAGTTGGACTTCACTGATCCAGGAGCGACATCTGCTGGTTGAACTGCGTCTTACATTTATGACGAATAAATGTTTTTTTTAAAACTTCCTTCTGTACTTTTCTTATTTCGAATTCTCAATACGTAAAGTCGATGAAAAATGAATCAGGGTTGAATATGATTTCAATATCAATTTCATTAAAAGAAAAAACTATGAGCAGCTGGTGTTTCTGACAACAATTAGTTCTTCTGCCAAAAATCTTCTTTTTTTTCTATCAAAACTGCCGTCATAATAAATCAACCAGATGTTGTCTTTCACTTCATAGGCCATTGGATGAAGCTCTGTTTAACTGAAACAATTTCAATAATACTCTAGAGGCGACTCTTCATCATATTGACCTGATGGCCAGTTAAGAATATGTAAATAAATACGTTGGATATTAAAAAACAAAAGTAAAAATAAAGCAGAAATATAAATAAACTGTTTTGAAGTAGTTTTTCTGATATTAATGAGACATATTATTGGCAGGAAAGATGGTATTTAGAAAATCATCAATTTACTCTATTAGATTTTAATCCAATATTTAATTGCATTGTATTGATTTTTTTTTTCAAAACCAAAGTTTTTTCTTTTTAATTTATGTTTTTGTTCGGCTTCCTATTTAATTCTTGTTACTTAATGGTTTACGGTTTAATAAAGTGTTAATAAAAATAAAGTAAGTTTATTCATTTACAATCACAACATGCACATATTCACTGTGATTGTTCATTTTTCTATAGTAATAAAACATCTGGCCAATAGATGGCAGCAGTTGTTACATCCTCTGCCGCAAATGGAAGCATGAAATCCAACGAGATTCCACTGATGACTGAGGACGAGAGGATACAGTCGACTATAAAATGAAAGTTATGACGATGTCATGTTCTCCCTGTATTGTAATACATATTGTATCGCCATATTCTTGTCAATACACACCCCTACTCAATAGTACATATATGTACAGGGGTTAGGACTTCGGGCAAGAGGCGGGGGACACCCTGAACAGGAGGCCAGTCTGTCACAGGACACACCAAGACAGACAACCATTCACACACACACACACTCATATCTATGGACAATTTGCCCAAAGTTCTCAATCAACCTCTGTATGTTTTTGGACTGTGGGAGGAAACCGGATTGCCCGGAGTAAACCAGAGCAACACACAGAAAGGTCACAAGTTGGCTCGGCCTGGACCTTCTTGCTGTGAGGCTTTATAAATTGAGGGCGCCACCTACTGGACTTAGTAAAAATATGATGCTGCTTCATGAAGCTTCATCAGTTCATCAGTAGATCGAGGAGGTAGAAGGAGTGAAAACAGATGGACGGAGCTCAAGAGAGGTGAAGAGTAGAGTGCAGGTGTGGTGGAATGGATGGAGAAGCTTAACCAGTGTACGCGGCAGAGGAAGAGCAGGTATAGGAATATTAATATGAAAGAAGACTGTCTTGGTGAAAAGACAAATGATATAAAGATAAGAGAAGATATAGAAACAGCAGCGTTGAAGACGTTTTGTTCTCAAATAAATACTGATGACAAACCAAAGACTCAAGAAAATGTTTTTTGAAATAAGTCATCCCTCTGTCAAGCTCCTCAAGTTTGCGGACTTATCTCAGAGACAGATATGATTCTATCACCAGATCAGAGGTGGATCTGACCTGGTGCAGTGAGAACAACCTGCAGTGGCTCAGAAGACAGAGATGATCGTGGACTTCCGGTGGGTTCCTTCATCCTCCCCGACCCTCTCATCATCAACTGCTCCATCCTTGACATTGTGGAGTCGTCAGCTGGTCTTTACCAGAGATCTGAAGATGTTCATCGGTCTCATCGTGAAGAAGCCTCACCTGCGGATGTCCACTATATGGTAGAGATGTGTTGATGAAGCTTCATGAAACAGTGTCATTATCTTCAGAGTCCACTAGATGGTAGTGATGTGTTGATGGAGCTTCATGAAACAGTGTCATTATCTTCAGAGTCCACTAGATGGTAGTGATGTGTTGATGAAGCTTCATGAAACAGTGTCATTATCTTCAGAGTCCACTAGATGGTAGTGATGTGTTGATGAAGCTTCATTAAACAGTGTCATTATCTTCAGAATCCACTAGATGGTAGTGATGTGTTGATGAAGCTTCATGAAACAGTGTCATTATCTTCAGAATCCACTAGATGGTAGTGATGTGTTGATGAAGCTTCATGAAACAGTGTCATTATCTTCAGAGTCCACTAGATGGTAGTGATGTGTTGATGAAGCTTCATGAAACAGTGTCATTATCTTCAGAATCCACTAGATGGTAGTGATGTGTTGATGAAGCTTCATGAAACAGTGTCATTATCTTCAGAATCCACTAGATGGTAGTGATGTGTTGATGAAGCTTCATGAAACAGTGTCATTATCTTCAGAGTCCACTAGATGTTAGTGATGTGTTGATGAAGCTTCATGAAACATTGTCATTATCTTCAGAGTCAACTAGATGGTAGTGATGTGTTGATGAAGCTTCATGAAATGGTGTCATTATCTTCAGAGTCCACTAGATGGTAGTGATGTGTTGATGAAGCTTCATGAAACAGTGTCATTATGTTCAGAGTCCACTAAATGGTAGTGATGCGTTGATGAAGCTTCATGAAACATGTCATTATCTTCAGAGTCCACTAGATGGTAGTGATGTGTTGATGAAGCTTCATGAAACAGTGTCATTATCTTCAGAGTCCACTAGATGGTAGTGATGTGTTGATGAAACTTCATGAAACAGTGTCATTATCGTCAGAGTCCACTAGATGGTAGTGATGTGTTGATGAAGCTTCATGAAACAGTGTCATTATCTTCAGAGTCCACTAGATGGTAGTAATGTGTTGATGAAACTTCATGAAACAGTGTCATTATCGTCAGAGTCCACTAGTTGGCGCTCTCTGCAATATTTTCTATTGTTTTGAACAACTGTTCTAATAAAACATCGCATACATTTTAAACTGATGGCGCCACCTACTGACCTCTGAACAACATGACACTGTTTCATGAAGCGTCATCAACACACAATCATCATATTCACCCACCTTAGTGTTATTTTTCGAAAAAAAAAAGTGTTACAAATACACAACTGCATATCATCGTAACTTTATTAATAAAAGAAAAGCTAAAATATGGCCTTTATCATTATTTTTAAGTCTGTAAAAGCAAAGATTTGGAGGAAAAAATAAATAAAAAGAAACTCAATAAATAATGGATTAAATTGACGAACGACATAAACTCAGTAGAACAATATATAAAAGACTTTAACCTACAAAAAAATGAATAAAACTACTTTTTTTTCTCGTTATCCAGCTTGGGGTCGCGGGGGCAGCAGATTCAGCAAAGAGCTTCAGACTTTTTCACCATAGCTTCATTTTCTAGCTCTTCCTAAAACAAATATAACAACTTGTGCTGATATTTTTTTTCTGAAACCAAACTAGGAAGTCAGGATTAATGATTTGCTTTACGATGCCGAGTAATATTCACAAAAACGGTGATTTATTTGAACGTTTCTACAAAGAAAATAGCTCATCGTTTGTGCATTACCAGAGTGAAACCACCTGACACAATAGCTGTGATAACTCATGACAATAAGAGCACCACTGCCACCTGCTGTAGTGGATGTGCAATAACATTTGATTCTACTACAGAACGAAAGTCTCCTGCAGAAAAAGCAGAAAAAAGCACTTTGATCACATCTTTTTTTTTTTTACTTTTCAGTTCAGTCCATTCATTTAAGATTCACTATTACAAAAGCAGCCAAATCAGAGTCGGCGCGGCCAAAAGCTGCATAATGTGCACTTAGGAGAACAGAGCGAGTCGTGAGGACGGCAAACTATTACGCTCTCTTAAAGAAAATCAAAGGCCCCCCTGCTGAGATAACCAGAGTTTCATCCACGAACAGGCAAAGAAGGAAATTAGAGAATTATGGATGATAAAAAAATGAGTCCAGCTGAGCCCGGCTTTGAAAACTGTGAATCTTTTATTCTTACTAAGAGCGTTTTTTGGTTGTTTACGCATCTGCTTTCTGTCGTTCATCTATTTATTACCCTCGGATATCATCGACTCTTTTGGAATCATTCGCTGCCAAAGTGACTCTTGAGTGGATCATGTTTAGAATCACTGAACTGAGGGAAATCCATTAAACGTGACATCAGAATCCATCGGCTCGGACCGCGTTGGCAGCAGAAACGTTTCAAGCAATTGGGAGGAAAGAGTAATAATCACAGGACGCTTTTAGAGAGAAATGTGACCAGGAAGTTCAAACGCTCGGCACCAAATCAACACAAGCTTTATTTATGTTTATTTGCTGAGCGAAATAAACAATTTGCTTTAAAAATAAAACTGTAAAAGGATGTTATTAATCATTAAAATATATATTTTTATTTTTGTTATACCTTGAAAACATAAATGAATAAAATACAACTTTATTGATAAGAAAAAAGAAAGAGATCTATTTTTTTTTTACCATTTTGGTCATGATGTGTCGATGAAGCTTCATCATTATCTTCAGAGTCCAGTAGATGGCGTCTGTGCTCTATTTTCCTTTGGATGTTTTGAACAACTGTTCTAATGAAACATCATTTTTAAAGTGATGGCACCACCTACTGACTTCTAAACAACATGACTCTGTTTCATGAAGCTTCATCAACACATCACTACCATCTAGTGGACTCTGAGGATAATGACACTGTTTCATGAAGCTTCATGAACACATCACTACCATCTAGTGGACTCTGAAGATAATGACACTGTTTCATGAAGCTTCTTCAACACATCACTACCATCTAGTGGACTCTGAAGATAATGACACTGTTTCATGAAGCTTCATCAACACATCACTACCATCTAGTGGACTCTGAAGATAATGACACTGTTCCATGAAGCTTCTTCAACACATCGCTTTATTTTGCAATTGAAGCGACACATGGTGCGACTTTCTCATAGCTGCTTTAAATTACTTATAGCAGCAACATTTTGGCCTTTAAAAAAAAAAGAATTCTGTGATGATTGATTTAGTTTTGTCGTTATTCTCGCAGTAGTTTTCTCCATCTATTCATTTAGCACTGTTCTACTCCAGTAATCCCCAAACCCTGGTGCAGGGACCAGTACAGTACAGTTTAAACACTTGTTTAAGTGAAGTTTACTCAAAAAATTAACCTGTAAACTTGAGAAAAGGAGTGAAAAAAAAACCAACCTATATGATTTATTTTTACAGTTTTTATCTGAAAGTCGGTGAACATAACATGAAGTTTGGTGACCATAATCCAAACTACTTTGTCTGGACGAACCGCAGATCAATTCTTTATCACCCAAAACAATACAGTATTATACAAACAGACTTAATATATTAGAAGACGGAACCATTTGTCAGTTAAGATTACCCTTAAAATAGTATAAGACCATTTGTCATTGAGCACAGTGTCTTTTTGGGTCACATATTCAAACAATTGTTGTATAAGAAACATTGGAAACATTATTTATGGTGCCCTCCAGTGTCAGATAGTGCAACTGCAATGTCACAATATACCATATGTGAACTTTTTGTGTCCCCTTTTATCTTCCTGGTATCTTCAAGAAAGTCACTCACAGACTCCCAGTTGAAAACAAAGTTACATAGTGAAAATGTTCAATAATAATAATCAATCATTACAGAAAAATTAAAAAATATTAAATTTTGGCTTATCACGGCTTTAAAACTACTAAAGTATATTAAACTTTTGTTAAAACTTTATTTTCTTCAGAACAGCATTTTTTTGGTAAAAAAAAAAAAAAAAGTACTGCTTGTTATAATCATGCAACTTTTACCTGTAACTACTCAGTGATTTACGAAGAAAAGAACCTTAAAAAAAAAAATATTCAGACTTAGAGCCAATCTGTATCCAATGCTTTCACACTTTAATATTTTTATACTGATAAATAACTTATTAAACAAATGGTAACTTCATCCTTGGATGATGATTAGGCTCCACAGACTTCCTAGAATACATCCACTTTATTGGCATTATCATGTGCCTTTTTATTGCTCTTTTCTCACGAATTTTGATTTATTCTTTGCCATTTTAAAGTGCCTAAGAACTAAAGAGAGTAAACAAGAAATGTAAATTATGAAATAGAAACCAGATAAGCATGTTTATTGAAAACTTATTAAAACAAATGTAATGCTCTAATTATGTCATTTTAAAGGTATCGAATGAGAAGCTGCTCCACATTATAATCATTTAGACGAAATAGATTTAAATAGATACAAATCTAAACTCCTTAAGTCGATCCTGACATACATTTAAACCTGCAGTTATTGTATAAACCACAAGATGTCAGTCGTCCCTAAGAGTTAAACCTACGTTTCATTTTTTTTTTCTATTTTTTCCCTCATCCTTACTGTAAACACATCTCAAGTTCATCCCAGTGTAGTAGAGCCTTTTTTTCTGAACCCATTCTACCACGTTCTTCATGGAAAAATACCCAGAATGGTGTGAGAGAGAGAAAAAAAAGGGTGAAAATAAATAAATAGATCCTTTGCGACAATGGAATAAACACAACACGACAGAGATAAATCCAACGAGTCTCACCACATTAGTCATGGACGACAACATTATTACCAAAACCCCGGGAATGATCAACGTGTTTAACAGCGACAGCCAAGAGGTTTTTTTCCCACACGTCCTGCCAGGACCGTTTTCCTTCTCACGCGAAGCATTTCATTAAACAGCATATGTGTGTCTGGCTGTGTGACAGAAGGAAAGACGGATGAGATGCTGTGTAATGTGTTCATCGCTTGCATACTCACACACTCTGGTGTGTGCGGAATGAGAAAAAAGGCGAGCGTCGGTGGACGAACCATGTCTTTGAACCCGTGACCTTCACCCCTAAACACTATCTCCGGTTTTAACAAGGTGATCGAGTCGATTCTCTGATTTGAGTTTTTTTTTCCTGTGCTTATAAATAAACATGGAACTATGGCCGCGACCGATGACGAGTCAATCAAGATTAACCCCAGAGTTCAAGGTTGATCAAACTCAAAGTCTACCGTGATCTAGCGAACGTGAGGGCGTTTAAATGTATCGGTCCAAGGGTTTCGGTGGATCTTCAATGAGTATCTGTAAAGTATGTGTTTAAAAAAAAATGAAACTGTAATTGAAGTTAGGTTTAGTTGTAATAATAAGTAGAAACTAGAAAAAATGCATTTCCAGAAGAAAATGCAGTGCGAATGCTGACCCTGCTGTGCTGTGGAAGTTGTAGTGAAATAAGTAGTAGTGGAATTAGTAGTAGTATTAGTAGAAGTAGTCGTGAAATTAGTAGTAGAAGTATTAGTGGAAGTAGTAGTGGAATTAGTAGTAGTATTAGTAGAAGTAGTCGTGAAATTAGTAGTAGAAGTATTAGTTAAAGTAGTAGTGGAATTATTATTAGTAGAAGTAGTCGTGAAATTAGTAGTAGAAGTATTAGTGGAATTAGTAGTAGTATTAGTAGAAGTAGTCGTGAAATTAGTAGTAGAAGTATTAGTGGAAGTAATAGTGGAATTAGTAGTAGTATTAGTAGAAGTAGTTGTGAAATTAGTAGTAGAAGTATTAGTGGAAGTAGTAGTGTAATTAGTAGTAGTATTAGTAGAAGTAGTCGTGAAATTAGTAGTAGAAGTATTAGTTAAAGTAGTAGTGGAATTAGTAGTAGTATTAGTAGAAGTAGTCGTGAAATTAGTAGTAGAAGTATTAGTGGAAGTAATAGTGGAATTAGTAGTAGTATTAGTAGAAGAAGTCGTGAAATTAGTAGTAGAAGTATTAGTGGAAGTAGTAGTAGAATTAGTAGTAGTATTAGTAGAAGAAGTCGTGAAATTAGTATTAGAAGTATTAGTGGAAGTAATAGTGGAATTAGTAGTAGTATTAGTAGAAGTAGTCGTGAAATTAGTAGTAGAAGTATTAGTGGAAGTAGTAGTGGAATTAGTAGTAGTATTAGTAGAAGTAGTCGTGAAATTAGTAGTAAAAGTATTAGTGGAAGTAGTAGTGGAATTATTAGTAGTAGAAGTATTAGTTGAAGTAGTAGTGGAATTAGTAGAAGTAGTCGTGAAATTAGTAGTAGAAGTATTAGTCAAAGTAGTAGTGGAATTATTAGTAGTAGAAGTATTAGTGGAAGTAGTAGTGGAATTAGTAGAAGTAGTCGTGAAATTAGTAGTAGAAGTATTAGTCAAAGTAGTAGTGGAATTATTAGTAGTAGAAGTATTAGTTGAAGTAGTAGTGGAATTGGTAGTAAAAGTAGAAATAGTAGAAAAGTAAAAGTAGTAGTAGAATTAGTAGTAAAAGTAGAAATAGTAGAAAAGTAGTAGTAGAATTAGTAGTAAAAGTAGAAATAGTAGAAAAGTAAAAGTAGTAGTAGAATTAGTAGTAGAAGTAGTAGTGGAAGGAGTTGAAACATGAGTTAAATATTTTCCCAATTGAAATGAATGGGGTAAAAAAAAAGAGGAATAAAAGGAAGAGTGGATGAGATAAAAGAAAGCTAGAACATAGCCCGCATTTTGGAAACGGGCTGAATTGATAAAAGTTTGAACGGTTCAAATCGGATAAAAATTGTGTAAGGAGAAGCGATACACAGTTTAGGTCAGAAGAAAACAGGATCTCAATCGCTTCCCAGCATTCACACAAATATAAAATTAAATCATAAAAAATGAAATGAATGAAAAGTGTAATCTTCAATTGTGCCCAAATTTAGATAACATGCCTTTATAAATGGTAAATGGCTCTTACTTATATATCGCTTTCTATGCTTATTCAGCACTCAAAGCGCTTTACACTAAGTTACAAATTCACCCATTCACACAAACAATCACACACTGATGGGAGTAGGCTGTGATGCAGCGTGCCAGCTCAACCATCAGGAGCAATCAGTGGTAAGGTGTCTCGCTCAGGGACACTACGCCACAGTCTCGTCTCAGACCATGAGTCGACCATCTACCATCTGAGCTATGACGCCCCACTAAATGGGAAATCCCAGGTTTAAAGCAGCAAAATAAAGAATGCAATCGAAAATAAATAAACAGAAAAGAAACCACTTTTTGAAAAATACCAAAAGATTTTACAAGTTATAAATTATATTTACATTTAAGTTCTACATTTGTGTTAATCTGTGCTCTGCCTGAGATTTGTCTGGACAATGTTGTTTCTGGTGTTTGTCTTCGTTTAGACTATAGTAACATTTTATTTTGGTGTCTAAACAAGAAGGATTGTCTCGCCTGCAGTACATTCAAAACTCTGGAGCCAGAATTCTGAGCTGCTCTAGTAGAAGAACTCACATTTCTCTGATCCTTAAAACTCTTCACTGGCTGCCAGTTTCTTTCAGGATCATTTTAAAATTCTGGTTCTTACTTTCAGATCTATTCATGGTCAGACCTTCCATCAGTGATCTGATCCAGACTTACACCCCTGCTCGGGCTCTGAGGTCTGTGGATCAGGATCTACTGATGGTTCCTGAACACGGTTCAGGACCAGAGGAAAGAAATCCTTCCAGACTGTTGCTCCTAAGCTTTGGAACCATCTTTGTGTTTGATGATCTACATCTGTGTTTGATGATCTACTGACTCCTTCAAGAAACATCTGTGTTTGATGATCTACTGACTCCTTCAAGAATCATCTGTGTTTGATGATCTACTGACTCCTTCAAGAAACATCTGTGTTTGATGATCTACTGACTCCTTCAAGAATCATCTGTGTTTGATGATCTACTGACTCCTTCAAGAATCATCTGTGTTTGATGATCTACTGACTCCTTCAAGAATCATCTGTGTTTGATGATCTACTGACTCCTTCAAGAAACATCTGTGTTTGATGATCTACTGACTCCTTCAAGAAACATCTGTGTTTGATGATCTACTGACTCCTTCAAGAAACATCTCTGTGTTTGATGATCTACTGACTCCTTCAAGAAACATCTCTGTGTTTGATGATCTACTGACTCCTTCAAGAAACATCTCTGTGTTTGATGATCTACTGACTCCTTCAAGAAACATCTGTGTTTGATGATCTACTGACTCCTTCAAGAAACATCTGTGTTTGATGATCTACTGACTCCTTCAAGAAACATCTGTGTTTGATGATCTACTGACTCCTTCAAGAAACATCTGTGTTTGATGATCTACTGACTCCTTCAAGAAACATCTGTGTTTGATGATCTACTGACTCCTTTAAGAAACATGTGTGTTTGATGATCTACTGACTCCTTCAAGTAACATCTCTGTGATTGATGATCTACTGACTCCTTCAAGAAACATCTGTGTTTGATGATCTACTGACTCCTTCAAGAATCATCTGTGTTTGATGATCTACTGACTCCTTCAAGAATCATCTGTGTTTTATGATCTACTGACTCCTTCAAGAAACATCTGTGTTTGATGATCTACTGACTCCTTCAAGAATCATCTGTGTTTGATGATCTACTGACTCCTTCAAGAAACATGTGTGTTTGATGATCTACTGACTCCTTCAAGGAACATCTGTGTTTGATGATCTACTGACTCCTTCAAGAATCATCTGTGTTTGATGATCTACTGACTCCTTCAAGAATCATCTGTGTTTGATGATCTACTGACTCCTTCAAGAAACATCTGTGTTTGATGATCTACTGACTCCTTCAAGAATCATCTGTGTTTTATGATCTACTGACTCCTTCAAGAAACATCTGTGTTTGATGATCTACTGACTCCTTCAAGAATCATCTGTGTTTGATGATCTACTGACTCCTTCAAGAAACATGTGTGTTTGATGATCTACTGACTCCTTCAAGGAACATCTGTGTTTGATGATCTACTGACTCCTTCAAGAATCATCTGTGTTTGATGATCTACTGACTCCTTCAAGAATCATCTGAAGACATTCTTCTTTATGCTTTTTCTTAATTTTCTTCTGCTGCTGTGTTTGTCTCAGTGTTGTCTTGATCTTTTAAAGTATGTATTGTGGCGTAAAGGGTTATTGCTCCCAGATCACTGACATCTTAAGATTCTGGTCCAGCTGGAGAACCGGGTCCAACCGGTGAATACACACACACACACACACACAAACACACTGGGAGATTGGGAAATCATCTTGGTCGAGTGTCCAGAAACGAGTCCTACCAAAAATCAACACACAGTATGTCAAAGTCAAAAAGGGCGGAGCTCACTGTGTCTTGTATAAAACAAATGTGATGATGATAAGAATTTGATGATCGTGTGGATTGCTTGTGAATTCCCTGCTGGGCTTCGACCCCACAGTTAATAAAATCCATCATCCCGTTGACCTGGTCTGGGTTCACTCATTTCCAGTCGACAACCTCTGGGTTCTTCTTCTTTAGTAGTTCACTGTGTATTGTTTTTGTTATTGTCATTTATGCTGCTTAAATCTACTTTAGCTATCTCTGAGTATTTCCTCAATCACCAAACACTCTTTTATTGGAATCTTTATAATGTATCATACTCCATCGCGTCAAACTAAAGCATTATTTGCCAAACACAGTGGCCCACTATCTTCTTGATCACTGTGTCTTGCCTGCCAGGTAAGTCAAAATACTTGATGGCCTAGAAAAAGTCACTTGGTGCCTCGAATCCATCCCAGACTATTCCACACGTCCGTCAAGGCGGGTGAACCAGACCCTTATTAACGAGATTCAGGGCAAGGAGCCTTTGTTGGGCTTTGAGTTAATTATACATTTTAGCTCATTTAAACAATAATTGTGACGCTTCATTCAATGAATTCAATTTCCAATTAGCTTCTTCAAGGACGACACATGGCTGAGAAAGTGTCAAAGCACTGAGGAAAGTAAGTAGTTTATATTTATAGAGGGCTTTTCTAGACCACGCTCACAAAGCGCTTCATAAAATATAAACTTCAAAGGTCAAGACACCACCGAGAACAACGCAGGAGTTTCAGAAAATCAAAGAAAAGCCTGCAAGAATAAAAGTGTCTTCAGATGTTTCTTGAAGGAGTCAGTAGATCATCAAACACAGAGATCGTTCAAAAGCTTAGGAGCAACAGTCTGGAAGGATTTCTCTCCTCTGGTTCTGAACCGTGTGCGAGGAACCATCAGTAGAAAGTCGTGTTGCATCAGAACTTTGATGATATGAAGGAGACGCGTGGATGTTTGCCGCCTCTGTTGAAGCTGCTTTACATTCAGAGCTGCAACAACACTGTGATGTCAGCTGCTACACAACATGAACCAGAGATGCTGCTTTCACTGCAGGTGTCACTATATGTGGATCCAAGTAGTACATGAAGAACATACAAGGTGTCGTCATGTATTACAGTGGTATTGCATTGGTACTGAGCCAAGAAACATGAATGATCAAGGAGGACAACATGACCTTGAAAATGCTTCTTGTCACGTACAAAACACACACGACCTGGACGACATGTCAGGTATGAGTTGGAATAGATTTGTAGGAAAGACTTGAATGAAAGTCAAGAGCATCGATGATGACGACATCAGTGTTTGACCGACTGCCGTGTTCCATTTCCATGAATTTCATTATCACTGCATTTGCTAATAATATGTTTGGATGTTGTTGGTCAACAAGAAATAATCACCACAGAGAGGAAAACATTGTTGTTTATTTGAGGGTTATTTTGTAATTTGAATGTTGTTTTGTGCAACAGGAACTTTTTAAATGTAGGCACTAGTTCAACGGACTGATCTAGAAAAATAAAGCAGCGAGACTGTCAACAAAACAAACATTACATGAAACGTTATCATTAAACGAGCATCTTGTCAAAAGTAACAAGACAATATTACATTGAAATAAATAAGTAAGTAAGTAATTAAGTAATTTGTATTTATATAGCGCTTTTCCAGACCAGGGTCACAAAGCGCTTGAACAATCAAAACAAAATTCAATAAAGTATATATTTTAAAGGTCAAGATAACACAGAGGCAAACACAGGAGTTCCAGAAAATCAAGGAAAAGCCTGAACAAATAAAAACGTCTTAAGATGTTTCTTGAAGGAGTCAGTAGATCCATCAAGTGCAAACACAGAGGAAGATCATTCCAAAGCTTAGGAGCAACAGTCTGGAAGGATTTCTCTCCTCTGACCGAGCTGGGGTGTAAGTCTGGATCAGATCACTGATGGAAGGTCTGACCATGAATCGATCTGAAAGTAAGAACTAGAATTTCAAAGTTGATCCTGAAAGAAATTGGAAGCCAGTGAAGAGTTTGAAGGATCGGAGAAATGTGAGTTCTTCTACTAGAGACAGATCCTTCTTGAAATTACATGAAAACAAACTGTTACAATAGTCCAGACGAGAAGAAACAAACGCATGGATTATAATTTCCAGATCATGTTCCGACAACATTTCATTAAGTTTAGAGATTTTTCTGAGTTGAAGGAAACAGTTCCTTGTCAGTTTTCTTCAGTGTTGAACTAGAGACATGTCTTTATCAAATACAACACCCAGGTTTCTCAGGCTCAGTTTCACAGACTGACCTAAGTCTTGTTTCAGTTTTGTCCACATTTAGCTGTAAAGTGTTTTCACTGAGCGATTGTTTGATTTCTAGCAAACAATTGACTAAGCTGTTCAGCCTCTGGGGCTCAGTTGGATCAAAAGAGCAGTAGAGCTGGATGTCATCAGCAAAAATGTGATAAGAAAAATCAGGAAATCTCTGAATGATTTTACCAAGGGGAATCAAGTACAGCAAAAACAATAAAGGACCCAGAACAGAACCTTGAGGGACTCCACACAACAGATCTGCCGATTCAGACCTCATTTGATTGGCAGATACACTAAAACTGCGCCCAGAAAGGTAAGATGAGAACCATTCTAACACAGACTCAGACAGTCCCACTTCATCCCTCAGTCTTCTCAGCAGGATCTGGTGATCAACTGTATCAAAGGCTGACGACAGATCCAAGAGAACAAGAACAGTGAATTTACCAGAGTCAGCCGACATCATGATGTCACTGGACACTTTCAGTAAAGCTGTCTCCGTAGAGTGATGTTTACAACTTTCAGACTGTAATAATCAATAATTGAGAAAAAAAAACTTTATTATAAATTATTTTTCTTCATGTAGGACCCGCTAAATAAATGGTTTGTAGACCTGTTTGTATATGATTTAAAAACTTTATTTCAAAACATGTTCTTACAAACATTGTTTATCATGTATTTCATCATTTACATGTTTTGTTGGTTCAATATTTGTCTTTGTTGTTACATTTATACTTTATTATTGTTTCCTTTTTCATTTTCATGTGTTTTCTCGATGCTACAGATGAAATAACATGTTGAGTCCAGGAATGAATCAAATATATTCATCACTTTGACTTCATTATTTGACGATGAACGACGTCACAAATGAACAAAAAGGTTTTTTTCTAATCAGATCAATGAACGCAGCGACTGAAGCGAAGCATCAGTTGAACCAGCAGGACTTCACACACAGGATTCAAAGAGGATCACATTGAACGTCAGCTATATTTGGCACAAGAGTGAGAACAAACCAGAGTTTACAGGAACGTGCTCATGTTAGAAACAGACACCAGATCTAAAGCAAAAGGTTCTCCAGATAAATGTAACCTTCAGTTTCACCTCAGCTAACGCCTCCAAACCTCACCAGCAAAGAAAGAAAAACCAAGAGACAGTTTGTCTGAACGTTCAAATATCTACCAGAGGACGTTCCATGGAGAGCAAACAGAGAAATGTGAAGGAGGCGAACAAGAACTGAGCTCAACTCCTAAATCCTCTGGTGATTCATTCACAGCGTAAGAGCTTTTCAAACTTTCATCAAATACAGAGGCTGATGAAAACAAAGTGAACTTTAATCATCAGTTCACAACGACAAACACATTTATTGAAGAAGCTTCAGAGAGTGAAGCTTCAAATCTGTAACATCAGATCTGAGGATACTTGAGAGAGTGAGCTCAGAGAGAGAAGGATCTTCTGGATCTAATGTCTTCAACTGGACACTCATCATCTGTTCATGACCCAGAGAACATGGTGATGATGAAGGAACCAAACTAGTCACTGAAGAGAATCATCTTCAACCTCCAAGATTCACGGATCAATCCAACACATCCGTGTCAATCAAGTATGAATCTCACACTGAACCATGTTTGAAGCAACATCAGCTTCAGATCGAGGAATAGTTTCAAGTCATAACACACTAAGATCACCAAGAACATCTGAGTAAAAGAAAGTATGTTATAACATACGTGTACTTTAGTGAACTCTTGAAAGTCTTTTGTTTATTCTTTATAAATATTAGTAAGTAAGTAAGTAAGTCATTTTTATTTGTATAGCGCTTTTCCAGACCAGGGTCACAAATCGCTTAAACAATCAAAACAATATTCAATAAAGTATATACTTTAAAGGTCAAGATAAAAATGATAACACACAGGAGTTCCAGAAAATCAAGGCAAAGCCTGAACAAATAAAAACCTCTTAAGATATTATACATATTAACTTGTTATCAAGATGCATCATTTTAACTATGCAATCCTTATCATGGTTCATAACTGCCAGGTATTAAAATGTCATTTATCTTTGAGAAAAAATAAAAATTAATTAAAAGCCGATAATTTAAACCTATTTAAACTGGGAGATTGGGAAACCACATGTTTAGATTTATTGTAAATGTTTCCATTCAAAAGTAACTCGACACCAAAATCGTTTTACAAACTTGTTTATTTTTTATAAATCCAAGAATCAAAACTTACATTTAAGTGAAGCTACCAATAAATGTTTAGTTTAGTTTACAATGAACTCATTATTAAATCTAACCTCATGTCAACATATTACTTTAATCCCGTTAAACTACAACATCTAAGTCACTTTTCCAGAAAAAGGTTTAAACATATTTCATCTCTTTATTCAAGCCACACATTTGTACACAAGTATCTTTATAAATACTCGTACTAACAGATTTGAAATACTCGTACTAATAAACTGGTCTTCAAAGGACGAGATAAATCATGTCATCAATGAATCAAGAAAGTCAACATTACACGACAAACACAATCACCGTCAGTTTAACTTAGTGTTGCTTTAAGTATTTATAGAGATTTTAACAAAATCCTTTGGTTTTATGTGGATTTTCTTTTTCCTTTGATCTCAACCACATATTTTCATCAGAATTCTTTATTTGTGTCATTATTAGTAGAAGGTTCACTCGTTTGAATTAGTTTATTTATTGTTCCAGTGAATTAGACAAACAATATAACATAGTAGTCATGTTGAAATGAGTTTCTTCGTGTCATTTTGACTAGTTTCTGTTTTTAAAAAGTATTTATTATTGTATAAAACTGGTTGATAAATATTTGATGAAGTGCAAAGATTTCTCTGCATCATAATGTTTTCTTGTGCTTCATGAAGTGCTGGAGAAAGAGCTCCGGAGGTGAGAGATCCCAGTTATTTACAAACACTTGATACTTCAACGATGACGTGTTGAAGCTCAGACAGAGAAACTAATGGCTACATTTCAAACACCTCAACATGTCAGATGATGCTGCGACTCTTAGAAAAGAAAGCAGTTTTATTTGGAGCTTGGATGAGCTCAAGAGGACGTGTTGTGGTCGAGTGGTAACAGGAAGACACTCCAGAGACACTTGTGCAGACAAACACTTATTGAACGACACTTTACCTCACAATGGAAGTGAAACGCAGGTTAAAGATCGGATGATTGTGTGAATAAATTAGATTTGAGTTCATAATGGAGGGAAACTGTGATGAAGTTCACATCATTAGCATAAACACAATCAATGACCGTTAATAAAACACAAACACTGTGAGTATATGATTGTGAGTGGAATATTAATGTTTCTCTTGAGAGTCTTTGAATAAAGTTCACGATGATGAAAATACTTTCTATGAAAAGATAAATCAATTCTTCTCGTACATTTAATTGGTTTTGCAGCAGAAATACAAAAACTATTTTCCAATCTTAACTGTGATAAAAGACATTTGTTATTTGTTTAATATCATATATTTTTACAATACATTCATGGATATACAGACCATTTTGTTTGAGTTAAATAACTTACGAAGAATAAGTTAAGTTAAGTCACAGGAAGCAAATATCTTCTGTAAGAAGCCACGACTTGGGAGGTTTTTCCACGACATACTCATCATTACACAATTTACAATCTTTATTCATGATCTTTAACTGTTCATGTGTAGTTGAGGCTTATATGCGTTGTGTAACTAGTAACCGCAATTGTGCTGTTTAACCACTACAGGCTTCTGTCTCCATTCAAGCACATGCTAATCCCATTACAGCAAAGCCCTTCCAGTAGTTATCAGACAACAAAAATGAAATAAAAGTGTCATCAATATATTATTCAGTCTGACGCAGACACAAGCAGCATTTATTTAACACTTCAAACACAAACACACACTTTTTTATATTTCTCCACAGAAATGTTCCTGTCTCGCTCCACACACCAGGACACTTTGTTCATTCATGTTTAAAAAATAAGATAAAAAAAGGACCAACAGAGAAGTGACAGTAAAATATAATAAATTCATTCACAGCAGCAAACATTTGTCTCTAATGGTCTTTATTTAATTGTCCATGAAAGAAAGTTAACACAACAACACGTCAAAAGGTCGTCGATGTTGAAGGCGATGAATGTGAAATGTTTGTGGACGTGATTGAAAGAAGAACATTTGAAACTAAACAAGAACCAAGTCTTAAAATGGCCTAAAAAAATACATATTTCCACATTTAAAACATGATGTTCAAGTGAACCATGAAATTAAATAGTAAGTTTTAATTCTATTTACTGAGAGTTTTTTGAACAAACATAATATTTAAGTGAAATTATTAAGTAAAAACAATGTGTTTTGTTTTTATTTCACTTGTATTTATTCAGTGGAACAAGAACTAGTGATGATTAAAACATAGAATAATGAAAATTAAATCTAGATAAACTTTCAATGAAATGTCAAATATAATTGACAAACACGTGTAAAATTATCTCCATGGCGACAGAATGAATGAAATGAAGCGAGTCATTTATACTTTATATTATGATTATCTTTTAGCATTAATTTAAGTATGGCGTATAAGTATAGTGTATAATAATTTTAAACTAACACATTTTTCTGCCTCAGATTTGAAAACGTGTTGTTCAGAAAAAACGAGCTCATTTTGAACGAGCTCAAGAATCCCATCATTAAGCCGTCAATCAATCATGTTCCTGTTTTTAATTAAATACACGTATTCATGTTCGTGATGCCTTCAGGCTCCTCAGGATTTCCTGCTTCCTACATATAGATACTTGGGTCATCAGAAAATAAAGAAACAAAAATTGAATTTAATGAATTTTCGCTTTCAGGTGTCAAATGAGATTTTGTGTAAAACTATGAACATAAAGATGATTTTAAATCAAGTTCATGAAACAATCTGAGTCAAAGTGTTGATGAAGCTTCACGAAGCATGTCATGTATTTTAGACTTTAAAACATGACTTAAGAGTCTGAAGACATGTTTCATGTATTAAAATCCACAATATCATGATTTAAATGCACATCAACATGTTCTATCTTGTGTGTGTAGCAAGGGTCTCACAGGTCTCTGGGGTCTGCAGACACGAGTCCCTCAGATGATCCACTGACCTCTGACCTCTGTCGTCATTTCCATTCATTCCAACAGTGTCGTCCATATTCATGCTGAGGTCTGAGGAACCACTGGTGGGTGTGGAGGAGGAAGACCTGAGGTTTCAACTCACACTCAACTGCTCATGGAAACAGCTTCAGACAACATCAGAAAAACATATTTAAAATATAATACTTGTAATACTACAGTGAAGTAATCCTGCGACTGGAACATGTATTGAATCGATGGTGTTTGTTCACAACCCTGTGAGATGTTCAAGAGACACAAACACATGTTGCTATGAAGGACATTTTCTACTAAGTGAAAACTACTAAAGTGTGACCTTGAGGACAAATGTGTGTATTTGTGGAGTGGAAACATAATTCACCAGCTTCACTGTAGACGTTTGACTTTAGCTGCTCGTCTGTTTTCACACTCGTTGATTTCTAAGTGTGTAGCAGCAGAGTTTGTGAAAACTTGACTCTTCCTTGTGAGTCGATCCTATGACTCACTCATTTGAACAAGTCATTGTTATTCATTCACAGTCACACTGGTCTTGAATAGTGACGCGACAAGTATCTAAGTCAAGGGAGTCAAACTGGTCCAGACAAGGGGTCGAGACGGTTCAGGTTTTTGTTCCAACCAGTCGAGCACACATGAGTGAACCAATCAGGCGTCGCTTAAACAAGCAACACCTGACAATTAATTGATGAGTGTCTTCAGACGCCTGATTGGTTCAACTATATGTGTCACTTTTGTTCGTACAAATATCTCCAGACTGTTCGTCTGTAACGTCTTGTATCGAGAAATTATTGCCAAAAAACAAGTTTGTAATTGAAGCTTGTTTGTTAAGAAGCTCTTGTTGTCTCAGTGAATCTTTAATGTTACTTCACAGAAAATAACTTGAATCAGAAGAAAAAAAAACACATTTTAGGCAGTTTTTACAAAGGCTTCAAGGACCTATATCAGTCCCCGGACCAGGGATTTGGGACCACTGCTGTAACTATCAATAGCTATAGAGACGGACATTTCATTTATTTCCTTTCATGAGACATCAAATGAACGACACGTCGTTTTCATGGTGACGGCTTCATGAAGCTGCATCATTGTTTAGAGGCCACTAGAGGTCACTCTCTGCTCTATTGGCTTGAACAGCAACTCTACAGAAACATCAGATGATAAACTGAGAGCGCCACCTGCTGAGATAAATACAAGAGTGTTTTTCTAGTTGACACAGTAGTCGCCTCAGGTTTGTACTGAGAATAACAAGAGTTCATTTAAAAATCACAATAATGATCAATAATCATTTTTTATTGAAGCCTAAACAGATCAATTCATTTTCTGTACACGTGCATCAGATCCAGTCGTAGAACAACCTGCTGTTTGATGGTTTTGAGTTTATTCCATTATTTTCTTTGTCAGACCTTTTGGTGGTTGTCATGGCAACAGTTTCAGGTGCTTCATAGCGAGAGGAAAAAAAGGGAAACTATGTCACAAAAGCTTTTAAGCCATTGAAGGTTTTGAACCTTTTTTTTTTAACTGAGATGAAACTTTGACAGAGTTGTTTATACTTTATGTTCTGCAGGAATAATAACCAAACAACAAGGTTAAGAATAACTAAATATATCATTTTTTTTTCATTTTTTTATTTTCTCCTTATTTTTAGATGTATTTGTCAATAAATATTTTCTCCTCTGATGTAACAGTCGATGAATTATCATCAGTTTTGAACGACATCATGATGTTCGTTCTATGACTTCAAACATGACTCTGGAGAATAAACTGCTGCTTCACTGAACTACAGTCTCTCGTGTTAATAAGACTCCATGCAGTCGCAGCCTTTTATCCTCAATTTAATCTCCAGAGCAGAAAAGTCCATTTTCTTTCAAATAAACGTCTAAAAAAAGTGACCTTTAAAATAAATAGTTTTGTTCCAGACGAATAATTCTGCACTGAAGACTTTCTAAGGAGAATAAAGTAAATGTATTAATAAAATAAATGATAGAAACATCATCGATTCACAATATATAAGATATTAAATGTTTCTTCTCCAGCAGTTGTGATTTTAAAGTGAAGAAAGTAAAGTTTCTCCAGATGTTGCTTCATCATCAGCGAACACACGACTGATACTAAACTGAGCTGAAGAAAGAAATCCCTCGTCTGGTCCCAGTTCTTCTCCAGATACTGAAGACGTTCAGTGAACACAGTGTCGTCGAGTCGAGACACAAGAGTCACGACCGAATTAAAACACGTTCGACCCTTTTCTGGGACACGAGCCAGAGTTGATGATGTCATCGTGTTGTGTCGTCAACGTTGTTGTGTCTGTTCTCGGATCATGATCACGTTCACAAGATACTGATCCATGTTTCAGCTTTAAGAGGTTGGAAAAGGTTAATAATAGGTTTTATTTAGTTAAGAATAAAACACTGTAAATATAAAAAAGTACTGGATGGATGTAAATTCACCAACATACGTATATAACAATAATATGTAACTTATTAATTCAAATCAAACACTGAAAGTACATGATCGTGTTAGACTCGTTGTTCATTCACATTGTATTAATTATATGCTAATTAAAATACACAAAAATTAAAATAAACATATTTAAGTTCAAGGTAATGACACAAAATTGTCTAATGTTGATACAAACTCAAAGTTGAGTTTAGTTCTGTTTTTTTGTGTTTTTATTTTATTTATGCGTTAAAATAAAACTGTTCATAAGTAAATAAAGTTCATTGTTAAGTAAACTGTCTAAGTGTATTTTGTGTATTTTTTATTTATCTTTACTCAAGAATAAATGTGTCTCAACGAATAATATTATCAATCATTATAATTTCCAGAAGATTTTCTTCATATTAGTTAGTTACTAGTTAGTTGTAGGTCAAGTTGAACGATGATAAGATTTACAAGAAGTAAGATGTTTATTTAATAACATACTTTCAGAAGTTTCCTAAGTACTACTTTTGTCTCTACAGAAGTAGTCGAGAGTGAAATGTTTCTTTTCTAAAGATGTAAAAAACAAGGTTTGAATCTCTTGACAGTCGAATCATCATCTATGTCTTCACGACACAGTGATGAAAACAAGAAGAAACAAACAAAGCCTAAAGCGATGACCCATGAGTCAGCGAGTGTCTCAGCAACTCACTGATCTTGTTTATGCTCTTAGTTCACATCAGACTAGTTATGCTGCTTTAAAAACATCAAACACAAATGTTTTCAAGTGAATTAAACACAGATGTTCATTCAAAAATACCTTAAATGAACGTGTTTTCAAAACATTAACCAGTTCTGTACGATCATCATGACAGGAGAGCATGAGATACAAGATCAAGGCATTTACAACAAACCTTCCAGGAAAATATTCTGGTTGTCATTTGTTGTCTTTTATTCATTATTTTACTTTCTCTTGTTTCAAAACATGTAAAAAACACTAATAAACTTCCATGAATCCTTCAAATGTACTAAAGATCTAAGATCCACGTCAATGGTTCTCAGTTGTTTCAACACAGCAGACACTGAAGAACGAAGTCATGACACTTTTGTTCACAGATTTTCAGCCTCATGACCTTCAGTGTGAAGATAAAACGAATGAACTAAACGTAAACAAATGCTAATGAGGTGAGAATTGTGGGTAATAAAGTGTGACAGACAAACCATGTGTTAAGTGTTGTTGATGATTCTCACCTTCTGGAAATGAAACAATGATCGAAACAAACATCGTTGATCATGACGTGAATTATAACCAGAGAAGGGAATTGAACCAGCAGCTCATGTTGTTGTACAAACACACTTGAACATCATCATGAATCGTCTGCTGAAGAAAACGAATGATACACAAACACACATGTTCACATTAAGACTTTGAAGACGTGACAGTAAACCTTTGTGTTCTACCTTTGAGAGTCACACTGGAACCTCAACATCAATCCTGACTTCACATCGGGAGCTTGGAGTGAAATATTAAGTTAATAAAAAGGTGAAAGTCACGTTATAATAGTTAATGTTTCTTTTCACACTGTTGTTATACTTTAAAACACTGAGTTTCACCTTAATAATCATCTCTTACCTTTGTGTTATCTCCGGGTCAAAGTGACCCAGAGGCCCGGAAACAAATGTGTTTAAGGTATCCCTTTTGTTTGAACATATTTCCTGCCAGAAGATTTATTTAAAGTAAGAATTAAAGTCATCATTACTTGTCGTCTTCTTCCATGAATCCACAGCAACTGCTTCTCTGAGTATTTCATGAACACGATCGATCTCACTATAGATCCATGAACTGATGCCTTTGAGTGAACATCAGTGACTTGAGTTCATATTAGAAACATGAGTTTTTATACTTGTTTATTATTCTGAGCCAGTGAGATGTATTTATTTATGTTCCTGTGTGTGTGTGTGTGTGTGTGTGTGTGTGTGTGTGTGTGTGTGTGTGTGTGTGTGTATGTGTGTGTTTGTCCTCTGAGGAGTCGTATCATGATTAATGTTCTTCATTTCTAGTTTCTGAGGCTAATTATCCTGTTTCTGGCGTCTACGTATAAACATGTGAAAGAAAAGAGAAATGATTTCGAAACTCAGCGGATTTTTTTACTCACTTTTAAACATTGATCTCTGAGGGAAAATGCACATCAACGACAAAAGTAAAAATCATATTCTTTTAATCAGGATAATTAAAATAAAATGCTGCAAAATCTTTGATGTGATTCAATGATTTAATGGTGATAATGGATATGAAGAAGATAAAATACTCCATAGAACCATTAACTCCAATAAAACTAGTCTTTTATTGCAGTTTTTAAAAAGCTCAAACCTTCACAGTTGTGTCTCCTCAGGGATCTACAAAAGTGCTTGATGAGCAACACGACTGTGAAAGACACGTGAATAACTTTTAATGTTGTATCAGCTTCAGTAAAACTGTGTGAACCAGACATTAAAATACCAGAAACTTGATTCAAGAGAAGAAAAACATTGTTTATTAGCTTCATTTGACAATTAATACTTGAGTTAGTCAACAATATGTAAAGTAGTTATAAAGGTTAGTTATAATATAGATTAAAAGCTAATATATAGGTTAATAATTGATGTAGATATTGATGTTTGGTGGAGGTCTGAGCTCTCTGAGTGCTTTTCTATTGATCTTCTACAGAACAAAACATGATTTTAATTTATTTCACACTGAGATACACATTCAACTCACTGACGTCACCACTAATGACGTGTCATGCTGGTCACGTTTAACTTCACTGTCGTAACATCTTCTACCTTCTAGAGACAAGAACACTTGGAGACAATAATCCTTTAAGTCGAGTCAACGAGGACTTTCTTTGCTCTTCGTTGAACGAATGTTCTCCTTGAATCTTCCAGACGTATGAGAGAAGTTAGAAAACCTTCTTCACAGCGACAGACATGGAATTATTCACTGAATCACTGGTCGATGATCACAGACACAAATGATGCTTTTCACTCAAACGACTTGAACAAGAAACACAAATATTAAAGCTTTAGTGTGTAACAAAATAAACAATTGTCATCATAGTATCAATATACGTTTGTACTTTTAAAGACACACGTATGTCAAACCTTTATAAGTCCTTTCATATAAACCTGTGGATGGTTGTCTCGAGATCAAAGTAGATTCATGTGATGATTTGGTGACACATGCATATGTTTAAGATAAGATAAGATGAATGTCAATCATTATACAGAGACTAACAATAAAAACAGATGATGAAGGAAAACTATTAAATAGCTTCAAACTTACTTAATTCTGAAAATATACATTTTGTTCGGCAGCGACTTTGACTGACAAAAGATTTTGGTCCCTAGTGTGAGTTTGAGTCTGAGCTGCTCTAGTAGAAGAACTCACATTTCTCTGATCCTTAAAACTCTTCACTGGCTGACAGTTTCTTTCAGGATCATTTTAAAATTCTGGTTCTTACTTTCAGATCTATTCATGGTTAGACCTTCCATCAGTGATCTGATCCAGACTTACACCCCAGCTCGGGCTCTGAGGTCTGTGGATCAGAATCTACTGATGGTTCCTGAACTTCAGGACCAGAGGAGAGAAATCCTTCCAGACTGTTGCTCCTAAGCTTTGGAACCATCTCTGTGTTTGATGATCTACTGACTCCTTCAAGAAACATCTCTGTGTTTGATGATCTACTGACTCCTTCAAGAAACATCTGTGTTTGATGATCTACTGACTCCTTCAAGAAACATCTGTGTTTGATGATCAACTGACTCCTTCAAGAAACATCTGTGTTTGATGATCTACTGACTCCTTCAAGAAACATCTGTGTTTGATGATCTACTGACTCCTTCAAGAAACATCTGTGTTTGATGATCTACTGACTCCTTCAAGAAACATCTGTGTTTGATGATCTACTGACTCCTTCAAGAAACATCTGTGTTTGATGATCTACTGACTCCTTCAAGAAACATCTGTGTTTGATGATCTACTGACTCCTTCAAGAAACATCTGAAGACACTTTTATTTGAGCTTTTTCTTACTTTTCTTCTTGCTTCTGTGTTTGTCTTATGTTGTCTTGACCTTTTAAAGTGTGTATTTTAACTATTTATTGTTTTGATTTTTTAAGCCCTTTGTGACCCTGGTCTAAGAAAGATCTTTAAAAATAATGACTTACTTACTATTTAAAGTCAAAATCAACTGCAAAGTTTAGTTACTTTGTTAAGAATTAAAAATAACTTTCCTGTCATTACAATATGGAAATAAACTGGAAATAAACAGTTTTTTTTGCGATGAAAGTGAATAAAATCTCGATCCACACGAGTTCATTGTGTTGAAGTGTAAAAGAACGACGGAGGGAGGAGAGGAGGAGGAGAAGAACTAACTCTTAAACCCACTGGTGACTCTTTATTCAGTAAGTGTGCGACATGTTTTAAAAAAGAACACAAAACAAAGACTCAGGAGACGAGCACGAATATAAACACAAAGTATTAGAAGAATCTATTGTTTACCATCAGATTATTTTGATTTATTCTTAATGTGTCTTTAAGTGAATGACTTTAAAAACAATGTTTGGACTGAAGCATAAATTTAACTTTAGACACATTGTTAAGAATTGTATCAACAATATCTAAAAATAATAATCAAAATTATGAAGAACAAAATAGAAAGAATGTGAAAGTACATCATATATTAATCCTTGACTTAAAAGTAAACTAGTTTTATTAATAGAAACAGTGAAAATACATTAAAAGTGATCACGACAGCTTCTATCCTTATGTGTGGTCGTGATGTTATTTATAGTCTTTGTTTAAATTAATGTTGACAAAAGATATTTGTTCAACATCTTAAAATACTTCTAATGGTTTCCATGATGTGTCAAATTAATACTTTGTGTTAAAGACACATTTAATAATAGACACGACTTCACGTTCACTGAACTTCAAATGTTTATCACATCAAAGCATTTTAAATGTCATTGGAAATACGTTTTTTTTCCCATAATTCAATGAGATTCTGACTCGTGTTCATCAAGATCTGAGCTGGTGTTTAAATATTACCTCGTGGATTATAACATGGAAAATAACAAGATTGTAGTTTTAAATGAAAGAACAGGTTCAACTTTCATTGTAACAAAGTCACTCAAAGTAGATCAATGTTGATATTGTGAAAGATCCCAGTGTTTAATATTAACTGAGGAACAAAGTGACGTCGAAGTGAATTTTCTCGGAGACAGAAAAGTGAAGAAAACACCATAAGTGAGGAGGTGAGGACGTGATACTAATCAATTGTGAGTTTAATATGTCGACACTTGTGACCATGGATGGTGTGACTGTCTCAGGAAGAACGAACACGTGTCTTCAGGTGAAGATCATCTTATAATGAGTGTGTGATGTTCATGAGTGAGTCCATTAAAGTACTTGAGTTGTGTGTTCGTGCTTCAACATGATGGTGTTTGTTTTGTGCGACAGTTTGAACGACTCAAGTGTTTCATTAACCATGACTTGATAAGAAATATCTGACCAGGTACTCATACAAGTTACTGTTGAAGAGGTACTTGTACTGAACAAACTTCACTTCTTCAGTCTAATGAAGTTTTAAAACATCAGTCGTGAAAATATATTCACTTCAAACCTTTTACGAGACTTTACTTCTCAAAGTGAACTTTCTATCTGAGCTATTTACACACAAATGAATAGACACTAAACTGACTCTTGATGTTTGAAAACTTCTATTTAGGTTCTTAAGAATGTGCTGTGAATGAAATAAAATCATTCTACGAGGTTTGTTTTAGACACAAATATAAATATAGAAAGTTCATTCAGTGCGCAGCAAAGTGATTTTTAGTGTACAACAACCAAGACACACTCGCTCAAAACAGTGGCAGTAATATCACTCCATAAGCTTCCGCCATGATGTGCGTGCGTCGTAAATCCCCCACCCGTGATGACGTAATCCAGACCACGACGTGTCGGCTCAGTCGGCTCAGAGTCATGAAAGTGTTTGTAAACAAGTCACCACCAGGTAATGTTCATATATAACGTGCTCCGTATTATAAGGCGCACTGTCGTTTTTAAGAAAATGAAATGCTTTTAAGTGCGCCTTATAGTGCGGAAAATACGGTAAGTATGGTTCTGAACCTTTTCATCTTCTAGATCAAATCTAAACATCAGTTCAAGTCTTCGATGCATCTTTGATCTAGAAATTCTACAAATACTTTCTTTACCATTTTCCTGGACTGTCGGCTGTAAATAAAGAGTAGTTTTGTCAGCAGTAACTATTGATACCATGAGACATGAGAGCAGTAACACAGTGTCGTTGTAGATCCTCCTTCATCTCCTTCATGTGCTTTTGACCCCGAGAGTCTTGATCGTTCCGGGTCATTCATCCACCTTTGTTTTCAGGTGGATCAGGGTTCACCTTTGTGCTGTTTCCTCTCACGACAAAATGCTATTTTCAATCCATTTCAAGAGCCATTATTCAAAGTCATCCATATGTATGTGAGCCTGAGATAGAACTGGTGGGTGTCGCTAGAAAAGGCCGCTGGAGGTTTTACTCCCACATCTCTGCTCATCAACATCACTCAACCACTGAATGGACAACATTGGAATAAAATAAGGGAAAGAAAAAATAGCGACAGACGGAGACGAAGATGATCCAGAGAATTGTAATCGTTGGACTCCCACGTTGAGACGAGTTAGATTTACGGAGCATATTGTGAGTCACAGTTACAGCAGGAGACGAAGACACTGAACTGTTCGTGAGCCGTGAACATGTTTCACTGAATAACATGAAGATTCAACATTTCTCGTCACCGTTCATTCATTTCCTGCTGCATATGTGAGGAGATGAAGAAACACAACTTTTGTAGAGCAGACTGGATCATACCTCGTAGAATGAGAGTCACATGACACACATGAATAAATCACATGACACACCTGAATAAATCACATGACACACCTGAATAAATCATACACACATTAAACCACTGACAGACAAAAACTTGTTCAAATTGATCTCATTAAATAGTTTTTTGTCAAAATGTTTGGATCAATACTCACATATACAGTACACACTACTATACATTTAGGTGCTTCATGTCGTGAAGAGAATTGAGTAAATTAAAGGGAAGTTTGTGCTGAAAAATAGTGTTTAAATATAAACTTTTATATTACAAATGTGTCACCACTGCTTGAATAATTCACCATTTATGTCTCTTGAATTTATTTAGTTTATTTTCTAGTGTCTCATAAAACTCAAACAGATAAAGTCAACATGTCTAATGGTGTAAATCTAATGTGTGAACATGAAATAAATGTATGTAGGACTGAATACTTCAGGAGGAACTAGTCTTTCAAGTGGATTCAAACATCATTAAATAAACATTAAGACAAAATATATATATTAAAAAAATAAAGTTATATTTTCAGTTTAAAAGCCTCCTTTCATTTGACTCTCTTCAGAGCTGTGTATATATTTGTCATGTATCATTACCCCTCCCCCCCCCACACACACACACACACACACGCACACACACACACACACACACACACACACACACACACACACACACACACACACTCACAGCTCCTCAAGACATTTCTTCCGTTAAACGATGCGACCCTGAGATGAAAGATCTCGACTCTTGATCCACATTTCCTGGTGAAGATCAATTTATGTTCCTGCCTCACCTCTGCTGATGCACTCTGGGTAATGAGTGAAACAACAACGTTGCTCCTAGAAACAGTTGTGTTGTTGAGTTTCCTCCACATGAATCTAAACCCTGAGGTGAAAAGCTCAAGAGAAGTGGTTTGAATCGTCCTCCTCTGAGCCTCCATAATGAGGGATTCATGACTCGTCCAACTAGAAGTCCACCTAGAGACCAGAACTAAGACCAGCTGGAGAGATCGTCTAGTTTCCTCAGAGACACTTTTTATTTCCTCCAGAAAAACAACTTTTGTCTTCAGCTTCTCTGCTATAAACCATTAATAATTCATGTTAAGGTAAGAGTTTAATAAAAACTTCACAGTATAAAACTCTTTACAAAAACATGTTTCATAAGTGCAGGAAGTACCATGTATAGTATCACACGAGTATATACGTCTATAAGTCTGTATTTCTCTTAATGTTCACCTTCATTTTTCTTTCATGAAAGAGTCTTTATCTGCAGTCGTTCTCAGTCGTTCTTCAGCTGAACGAGCCTCACAGCCTCGAAAAAACAAATGAATAAACCTCTCCTTGATGACGAGTGAGCGACTCACCAGCGTCTTTAAAGAATATGAACAAAACAATCCAAGTTCCACATATAATAGATGCTAAGTTTAAGGTTAACATTGCTTTAAAAACAACATTGTTTATTGTTTTTGATATAGTCATCAATAATTAATTTATTATTGTGTTGATTTTACATTGTCATATTTTTTTAATTATTATTTTATTATCATTTTTATATTATTATTGTTTTATATTATTATTTATAATAAATGTACTGTATGTCCTAATATAATGTGTAAAAATAATCTGATTAAGTTAAGACATAAAACATGTCAAATAAAGATTAACACATACACAAGTCATTCAAGATGGAAAGGATCCTTTAAGATCTTGTTGCTATGGAGACAATCTATGAAGATCTAAAAAACTAATAAGTGATAGAATTGAGCCTCAGACTGTAGAATGACACTTTGTTGTTTCAACAAGTGTAAATTCTCAGCTGTCAGTCATAACTGAAGGACAGACGGTTCCAGGAAAATAACAATGAGAGACAGAAGAGACGAATCGTGGAGAGACAAGGTCACGACCTTGTAGATCAGTCTTGTCAGAAGATATTTAACTTAAATTTTCTACAGGAAAACACACATTTAGTTAGAAATTGTAGGTTAATATTTATGATCAATTCAATAAAGTGCTTATATATGGCCTGTTATCTTTAAAACATATGGTTGTAAAATAGTTTTTTAAGAAGAAAAGAACCAGATCCAACATAAATGGACCAAATGACACAAAAGCTGAAGATTTTGAACCAGCAACTGCAGTGGAATCATCAAGTTGAGACACATTTTGGATCAACAGTATCAAGTTAGCGATCACTGTGAAGGAGGTTCGACAACTGGACGCACAATTGAATCTTCTCTCAACAACACAACTTGTTGATGGTCATCGGAGCAGCTGCTGTGATGTTGAAGTCTGGCAGGAAAGAGAGGCTTTGGATGAAGGTTGAGCTGAGCTAAGACACCAGGCTCTTGTGAAGTCTCTGGAGGAAGAGCTTTGGCAGCTTCTCCACACCAATCATAGCCGAACACAGGCCGAGGTAATGTGTCCCATCATGCATCAGTGAATGATGTGTCAGGACAGAAAGTCTCACCAGCTCTGAATATATTAAGGTAAGGTAAGGTAAAACTTTATTGATCCCTCAGAAAGTAACATTTGAGTTTGTACTGAACACCTTTGTCTTCATTAACACATGTTTGAAACATTCACAAATGTGAAGATAGTAGAATATTAGAGAGAAAATTAAGAGAAACACCTGTTACCTGTTGAATTATGGGTCATTTTGTGATACTTGGACATTTTTAGTTGTATTTGTTTTTATTTTTAGTTTGTGTTTATGATAAAATAATGTTTTTATAGATGGTAAATATTACAAATGTTCAACTAAAAACATGTTTATCTCGTATTTAATTATCAATGAAATAATTTAGATAAAAATACGTAAAAGGCTGGTTTCTGGTGATAATGTTTGTTTAGAGAAAACATACATTAATGTTCCATCGTTGACTGACTTGTCATTTAGTTTGAATCGTCTCTTTAGCATCAACCAACAGCAGGTGCTGCTGAAAAATGAAGCATTTTTGACGTCAGTTCAGAAAAGCTACTCTGGGTCGAGTGGATTCAGAGAAAGACTGGAAGCTACTGGTCGACCGCGGTTGGAAAGAAACCTTCGCTGGACTTTAACTCTACAGTGTGTGTGTTGAATTTATCACGAGTGTTACTGTAGAAGAAGGAAGTCGTGAGGTTCGTCGTAGAGACAGAAAAATGTATTTTTGGATGATAATGTGACACTAATTACACTTAATTTAACATTATCATTGTTTAAATAATAAACATTAATCAACAATAGTCACAAAGCAAATATTAAACTAGTTTATGTGATATTATCGCATCAATATTCTGGGACTTTTCTCTTGAACGAGTGAGATGTTGCTCTGAGATCGACGGAGAAGAAGGAAGTTTCATGTCGACAGAAGCTGGAGTCGCTGAGAAGTGAAAGTCGTCTACAGTAGAGTCTAGTCGTCAATACTGTGGACACATTGTTGCAGAAGGACAGCAGGTATCACTGCATCAGAGTGTGTCCATGAACGCATCACTGGATCCTTCAGTCATTACTACTAAACACATCAACACAGACAACATTGTTGCTGACAAAGTGACGCAGGAGTCGAACTTCAACACGACTCAAAAGAGTCAAAATCATCTTTTCAAACTACGATACACACCATAATAATCTGCTTCTGTCTCTTTATGACCAATGATTCCAAACATCATCCTTCGTCTTATAAGACGATCCTTCAAGATAATCCTGTGGTCTGAGGTGTTTTCACAGAGAATTTGTTCAATAATTGGTTCAAAAAAGTGGTCGATTCTCAACTTGATCAGTGGCTTGAATGCAGAGAAACAAGAGGTTTGACTTCACAACAGTCACATCAAGATCAGACATTAGACCTAAAGACTCTCAAGGATTTTCTCCGAAGTCTTTTTTTCTTTCAGGAGCTTCATTCAAAGCTCTGCTGGTTCTCTCCTCTCTCTGCCCTGAAGACAAACAACACAGCTTAAGACTTGAACCTCCAGCTGTTGTTGTGGCTCATTTATTTTACACATCATCTTTTTTACACTTTACTTTCCTTTAGCACAAAATATAAACTGTATATGGTCGACTGTGTAAATATTATTGTAGTTTCATGATCAAATATTAGTTGAATATAAGTTTAAAGGGAAATTCTTTATGTATTTATATGTATTTAGTGCAGAATTGTATGCGGAAGTGTCTATTATATGTATGGTGGTAAATGTATTATATGGTTTATTAAACTATATAAACATTTTTACTTTTAAACCACATTTTCAATATTTCAAACATTCATCCATGTTTGTTTCTTTTAAAAAATGTAATAATTTTTAATGATTGTTTTGCACGTTTATAAAAAAGCCTGTAACATTTAAAATGATCTGGATTTTACAAATACACTGACATTTAAGTAACATTAAGGAGAGCAAATGATATTGCTCAAACCCAGGCAGGAGCCGAGGTCTAAAGCAGGAGTTTTCCACCTAATTTAACTTAAAAAAAATTCATTATGACTTAACCTTACAACACTAGAGTAGACAAAATATATCGAAACTGTCAAAATATTTTTTTTAAACTAAAATAATAACAAATCCATGATTTTTATTCTAAAAGTGATGATTTATTTTACATGAAGACACATCATTATATCTCAACAGTTGATACTTAATAGTTTCACTCACTTTACAAATTGACTTTTATTCAACTTGTTTTTCTTCTTAGAGATTTAAGATTCAGAGGTTTGTTGTGAACTGTGCTGGTGTCGTTTACAATAGTTTCATGTTGTTGTTTAACTTGAAAAACGAGAGCTTTATTCTCGTGACGACGTCAAAGTCTCGAGATTATTTTGCAGAGAAGCTTCAATGATTCTTTACTTTACAACCAGTTATCAGTTTAAAACAAACTGAGATGATTCAGACCCTGTTTACAGATAAGTGTTGGTTCATCTTTTAAAAAGTTAACTTCTAAAGAAACTAATCTGTCTTTTGACCTGAATCATTGAAATATGAAGACAAGAGCATCAAGGCATCAAACCCAGAGTCATGTGTTTCTGAGCATATTAATACAAAGAGACAATATTCTGAGCAGATAAAAAGGTTTCTGCTGTTGGACTGACAGTGTGAGATATTGCTCTGGGATTGACATGACAGAGGAAAAGGAGACGTCATGAGGACAAAAGCTGGAGTTGAACATAAACAAGTCGTTGAAATAAATTATCCATTCGACGTATTGTAGCCGTCGAGGGATCAGTGGAGACAAAATCTCATTGTATTTTAAACATCAAGATGTTCTCTCGTGTTCCTGGCTCGTCATTCCCTGAAATCCATCCAAGGAAACTATACTTAACACAAGACACTCAACTTCAATGTATTACTGCAGTATTTAGAAAAGGATCTACTATATTTTTCAAGAAAATAAACTTAAAATACAATATAAATACCTCTGCCCGAGAGACAACCCAAATGAATGATGGAACAAATTGAAAGGAAAGGATAAATCCTGACACTGAGAGCACTTGGGAAAATATGGAACTAGTACTGCATGACTGATGAAGTTAAAGAGTTACTGAAGTGACAAGTCTCATATAAAAGATTAATTACACCCACATTATCCAGTTCACTGATGATCTCAGAGCCTTTTTTACACGACATTAGGTGACAAGAATAATTTATTATATTGGTTTGAATGTCACGTCGTTTTACGTATAAATGATTAACATATATTGTAAATAAAATATTGACATAAACTGACTATAATGTAAAAAGTATATAGTTATATACTTAAAACATAATAATGAAAAAAGTATTTTATTAAACTGTAGTTGAGAACAGAAAAGGTCAAATATTTCTCTAAATATATGTATTTAAAAAACACACTGGTGGTAAATAAGATCTTGTTGGTTTGCTTGATTTGAATAATTGTACAATAACAATACTTGAATACTGCATGTGTTCAGAGTGTTAGTATTTTCCACTGGTAAACTGCTGCTGCACAAACAAATGGGCTCAATGTGAAAATAAAAAAGATATAAAAAGTTTATCTGCAGAGCTGTATCCATTTGTGAGGAGAGGAAAATAAACAACACACTCAAGAAACACATCATAAATCACAAGTTAAGTTAAGTGTGGAGAATATGTTATGAAACATTATGTTAAACATTAATCAAGACTTTCTCTTCCACATCCTCCGTTTCCCAAGACATTGAGTCGTCCACACAAAGTGTGACGTTTAGAAGAAGAAAATCCCAGAGTTCTCTTCACACCAGCAGTGATGAACATGTGACAACGTTCTCATCCATGTCAGAGTCGACGACTTCACCGTGAGTCCATAATATATTTATCCATTTGTGCTTAATCTGGCTCAGATTATACACAACAACACATTCAAACTTCCATCATTGTTGACAAGAGAAGATCCACAAGTTCACATCAAATCTGTGCAATGAAACGTAAAGAAAGAAAATCCTGCTGGAAGCACTTTTATTGTAGTACTTTAAATCTTAAATATAACATGTTCAGTTTACATCTGTTTAATTCTAGAAACACAACAATATTCTCAATGAATGATGAACACAAATATTTCATGATTCACCGCAAAAAAAATGGTAAATGAATATTTAAAATAGTGAATTCATGCAATAGATTCATTATTTAACTGGTACATGGTTATCCAGCAGTGGAACAAGAACTAATTCCAGGTTGTTTTGGAAACAAAAGGAAACGTTTCTTAACAACAAACGAGTTTCAAAATGTTTAATTGATTAAAAATAACTGAAAATAGGATTTTATATTTATTGTGAATCAAAAGCTACTCCATTAAAAAGTATATTAACAAATATAATTGTAACATCAGACTCTTATAAAAAAGCAGCTTCCAGTTTCTTATCTATTGTACATTCAAGCAAGTACACACACACACACACACACACACACACACACACATACCGAACAACTGACACAATCCCAATGATAACACTAACAGCAAACATTTACATTTTAAACTCAAGCCAAAACAAAAGCATGTAAAACAGTGAGAGTTGCATGAAGTACCTGCATTTGATGGTCCAAAGAGTTCCAGTCGAAGAGATGGAAGGAAGTCATCGAAGCGATTCCCCAGAAGAAGAAAAGAGAGAAAGAGAAGAAGAATTAATAATCATTAAATAATACACAAGTTAATGTTTCATTCAGAAACCACCAAAGCAACATTGAACTTGTATCACTAAGACTCACTTAAAGTCACTTGTTAACGTCGATCTCACGGATTAATGGAAGAGTTTAACGCTCGAGACCGAATCGATGCCAGAGCTTAGAGAATCAACTTTTAATTCATTATCAACTGGAAACAAGTTTAGAATAAATCCAAGTGCATCTCAATGTGTGATTCCTGAAGGGCAGCGAGCTTTGCTTCATTAAAGAGAATCTGTTTCCAGCTCCTGGACTTCAAACCCATGGATCCAGTGGATCACATTTCAAGTTGCTCAGTAAACATTTACACTTCACTTCCAGAGCAAGAACAAGAGCTTGTGATCACCTCCCACTTATGTCCTTCACATTTGCTCTCTGAACATCCCTGGACAACATCACTTCAGCAGGAGCTGCAGGAAACTATTGAAGTGAAAAGACGTTCAGTGGAAACAAGAGTGTGTGTTTGCAAATGTTGATGATGTTGTGTGAAGAAGTGTGTGTGGAGCAACAATGACCATTAGAACCTTCTCAGTAAAACTCATAATAAAGTTGCAAACAAATACAAATGCAGTTACTTTGCAAAGAAACAAACTGACGAGTTTTCTTTAAAAACATCTTTAGATTCTCAATAGCTTTGATAAAGATTTATATTTTTGAAATAGACTTTTTTTTAACACTAACAACTGGGATTATTCCCTGTAGGATGAAAACTTCTCAGCTGTGTAACCTCAGACTCACACAAACACTGCTGGAGAAAATCCAACAATAATCTCTCGATCATAGCAACACGAGATTGTTGAAGAATCTACAGAGAACAACAATTTGTTTGTGGATTTAAAAATAATAGAAATATAATTTTAAATATACTGTACGTACAATAATTAAATAGTCCTCTTTTAATTCTAGTTTTTCCATTGGAATTAAACACATCACACTCATAAGTTTTTCACTTCTGGTGAAAACATTTTTTTTTCTACCTTTCAGGTGTTTTTATTTTTTAAATGAAATCTAAAGTTAATTATCAATAGCTTCAGTTTTACTTTAGACTTTTTTGGGGGTTAATGTCACAACAATCTGTTCAGAGTTGATTATAAGACAGAACGTGAGAAACACTTGAGTAAAGCGAATGAAAAAGTCTTGTTTTTTTGTCGATTATACAGTTTTAATGATTGTTAAAGGAATTAAAATTAAATCAAAATAAAATATTGATTCTTGCCCTGAAATCTACGATCAACTTGCTATTTTATTGCATAACATGACTTTACTATTAAGATTATTATTTAGTTAATGGTGCAAAAATGATGTAAATCCTCTGTTAATTCCTGGAGACACGTGTTCTGTTGTCAGACTGAGGTGTTGTTGGATATTTGACCAAAAACCAGAAGAACCTGAACTGGTCTGACTCCAGTCGTAGAACTTCCCAAGAGAGTCGTTGACACCAAACATCTGACGACAGTAGATCCTGCTGGTGTCTGCATTTATGTTTAAATATGTGTATAAATATAAAACGTTCATGAGGTTCAGTGAGAAAAGAGCAAAAGTATGTCAATATATTTGATACTTATTAGTAAAGACATGTTTTCAGATCAATTATTCAACAGCAACTGAGTGTTAATATCTCGTAGGACTCTTGACACACTCGCTTCATTTACTCTGAGTCTTCTTGTGAATTCATGGAGGAGGAAAGTGAAGATAAAGATGAAGACACAGCCGTTCTCTAGTCATAAAAGAGTCTATTGGTCTCTCCAGACCAGAGGATCCTTCAAGACTCTGGACCAGGTGAAGATGCAGGTGAGAGATGTCGGGAGAAAAGCAGAGTCACTGCAGGTGGAGGAAGATTGCTGTGAGGGGTGCGAAGAACGACAAACAAGATAACAACCTCGGGTGTGTTTGTTGTGGATTCTGCTGGAGGAACTTAACCTTAGAGAAGCTGTGGAAGCTCATGCTGAGAGGTCTGTGGAGGCAGCGAGGAGCAGTCGTTGACATGAAGCTTTAGAAAACCACACAGACGCTCACCTGCTGTTCTAGATCTTGTTTCATTAAATATAGATAGATACACTTTATTGATCGCTCTGGAGGTCTCATATGAAGATGACAAAAGGTTGGTCAAATTACTGGAATCAGAGAAATCACCAAATACAGAAGTTGTAATAACTGAGTTATATATTCATCCATGTATGATGTTAGTGGATTATACAGAGAACAAAACAATTTTCTAGCTCTTCGTCAATATTTCTAGAAACCTCACCTGTTTTTGACTAATTTTGTTACTGATAAATGGATGCTGTAAAAAAAACATCCTTTCATACCACCCCCAAGGAGCTCATTTTAAGGTACTTTAGAATATAATATAAATAAAATATCAGACCTTACTCAAGACCACAAGTAAATAAACAACGTAAACAAATTACATTGCCACGGTGACAAAGAGGTTTATTTATTTCATTTTTTTCTTTGCTAGTTATGAGTATAAAAGTGCATGTTAGCAGCAGTAACTGGTATATAAGTGAACGGGAGATTCTTCAAAACCTTCCTGGATCCCGATGACACTCCAGAACACCACCAGAATGTAATGTGTTGATCGTCACGTTAACATTTTCTAATTTTTTTTCATTTCTAAAAAAACCTTCTTGCCAGAGATAAATATGAGTTATTTTAAATACGTACAGAAACACCTGTAGTGAGTATTTTCTTTCAACTATGACGTGAAAATGCAAAATAAGTGGCTGAGCATGAATAAAATACATTTTTACAACATGAAACACCAGAAAAGTACAAGATAAACATAATTATTACTTCAGAGGAAAATGACTAAAGGAGTAAAATAAAGATTTAATTTAATGATGTCATATTCTGAAGGAAATCAAAGACTTTTCCACTGAAGTCCTGAAAAATACAATAACTCTGTGTAACATGTGACAAAAGCCTGGTACCAGGAAGTCACAGAGAAGCAGCTCCAACATAAAATCTATTGTATCAGTCGAGCACACGCCAACAACATGAGTGATTCTCCTCACACGCCTCATCTTCTCTAACATGCATCACATGTGGAGGTTGTGATGAACGCAGTGAACCATGACGACAAACTCACATGTTTACTTCAGTCTAGAACGATGTTGACACAATCTGTATCTAAACTTCAATCAATACCTCGTAAAGAAATATATTCACCTCTTCAGATGTTTATCATGATCTTATAGTGATTTAAATATAAATCCACACACATGATAAATCATCATCTGTGGCGACTGTGTTGAACGTTTAACTAAAGTAGAGAAGTCAGTGTTTCACAATCACTGTTGAGAAAATGTAGGAAGAATATGATTTAAAAAAGTGAAAATTGTTTAATTAATGACATAATAGGGTTTAAAAATAAAAGTCTAGACACATTAAAACAGTATCAGATGATGAAGGGTAAAAGTCAAATAAATGTGTTTTCAGGCCTTCATTAAAATAATACTTAGAATTCAAACTGTGTAATAATTCATTGTATAATAAGGACATTTAAAGTTTAATTCAATGTCTCTTCAATTTTAATCCAATTATACACTCGCTCTAAAAATAAAGGGGGTGAACTTTTTACTCTCTTCCTTTTGAAATGAATGACCAAAATATTTCAATTAACCACACATTAACACAGTTGAGTTAATGGGATATAATGACCATATTAGCAAATCTAAGTGTAACTTGTACATGGTCAACATCATTAGAACCTGATATGAAAGAAGATGAAACTCCATAATCTTGTTTGTTAGTGTATTTAGTTGATCATATACAGTTTAAAGTGTGGCAGGAGATTTATTCTTTTACAGAATTGACTAAAATCACCTTCACACAGGAGTTGTAGCCATTTTTTTATATGATATAATGATAAATCTCTAAAGTCTTATTTGGAAAAAACACTGTAAATGTGATGAATTTGTTTTATGTTTTTATTGTGTCTTCTTCTTTCCATGTCTCTTATCGCTTTTGTTTCCACGTAATAAGTAATGACACTCGGCTTGAAAATGGCAATCATTGCTCCTGTAGTCACTATTTAAGTTTCCTGGTTCCAGTCCGTGGTGTCAGAATACCCCATCTATGTCATGGTAAAACTGACTAGTCTAGTGTTCCCTCATATGTTTGTCTTTTGAGGTGTTGTACATCCATTTAAACGTGTGTTTTTGGACCAGCATGTATTTTCTGATTATGCTTAACAGTTACTCTTGTTGTGCGAGTGTTTTAATGTGTTCTGTCCCTTCCTTAATATATCTGGTTCCCAGAATTGTCTGTTTCAGATGTATCTTTAGAGATATTTGTGTGTTTTATGCTTTACAAATAAAAATTACTTAGTTATTCCCAGTTTGGTGAAGCCTTTGTTTCTGCTTGTTTTCTATATATATATATTTTTTAAATAATCAAAATTTTAGTCAATTTTTTCAAGTGGTTCACACGTTATTAAAGATGACAGTATTTACCACATCATCTCACATTTCATGTAGTATTGACAGTAAAACATGTTTTTAACGTGGTTATGGATAATGAAACTAATTGAACGTGAAAAAATATTTAAACTACTTCAGAAATAATATGTTTTAGGCTTTAAATTAGTGAGTAAAATGAGATCATTCACACGATGGACTCTTTATTAGGAGCCTGAGGTCTTCTGTCCGATTCAGAGATTTCCATCAAATATCATCAGCAGCTGATTCACTCCAGGCTTTGCTGAGGAATTAACTTTAAACCGTTTGGTTTTCTGAAGAGAGTATCGGTCGTGAACAAAATACCAATGAAGGTTCTTTCAGGACATGAAATCCTGAAGCTAACACTCGTAAAGTTCTATATATATTTCTGGTCTGTAGACAGAAAAACACGTTAAAATAACTATATAACACCAACATAAAGTTTTAATTAGACAATTGTGCAGTTAATCCTTTCAGAAGCAGAAGCAGAAACAACCATTTTCTAAAGGCAGAAGTAAAAAACACAAAAGGTTTGAATCCATAAAGTATCTCTCAGGTATTCAAGAATTCAGTTCAGCAGCACATTCCTACATTTGAGAGACAAACAAAACAGAAAGTTTAAAAAGCGTTCATGGTTGACATTTTAATTGCCTGCACGCTGTCAAAATGGCTGCCCACACCTCGTCCACACTGTCCCTCAAGGAAATATACACAACTCTAACCACCTGGACACACACACACACTTACCTAACAACACAATATTGAACTTTCTTTCTTAAGGTCATTAAAAAAAGTGAAAAAGCTACTTTACAGGGATGTGTCTTTGAACTTTCAGATGATGTTCAGAGTGAAATACTTGAGATATCGTGAGGAAGACGAAGCAGATCCTTAAGAAGTGGTTGGAAGAGAAGACGCCAGTGAGATTAAGTTGATCCTCTGAACAAGATAATCCTCCTCAGGATTCTTGTCTAACTGGACCAATGAAAAGCATTGTTTCAAATCTACCTGCGAAGAGATAAGGATGATCTTAAGGAGGCGTCGCTTCATCAGAGTTCACGTCCACATGGACAGAGAAACATCAACACGTTCAAACCAAAACAAACTAAAACTTTGAATAGAGATGAAGTCAGTTTCTGGATTAACTTCACTTTATATGATTAACTTCAAAATCAAGTCAACAAACAGATCATTTATCGGTGAAGACACATGTGTCGAGACGTTTGTCGTAAAATCAAGTAGATTAACTTCTATGTAGATATAGTTTCATATAAGGAGGTCAGTGTTTAAGATAAGATAAGGGACAGAGATTATGGGAGACGAGATTGAAGGAATTACTTTGTTAAAGAAGGAAAAAGAAAAACATTTTTAAGATAAATTGAGCCTCAAAGAAGTGAAGACAATATTAAAATCTTCCTGTTATGTTCATATATATTTTGTTTGACCTTCGACTGCTAAAATATTTCAGCCTTTTGTGTGATTGACATCCCTGGTCTCAGTGTTTATAGCAACAATATTGTCAAGACACACACAGTTACACAACAATATTACACATATATTGTATTTCAGTTAGTTTTTCTTTAAACTACAGAGCGACTCAAACTTTAACCTTCTTGAAAAAGGTTATAATAATTATAACTATAAAGAGAGTTGTAATAATATTGTGTGTTACTGATATTTCTGCTCTAAATGTACTTTCTATATGTAATTAAACATGTTTGTAAGCATTTTAAATACCAGTGACACATTTTAATGAGAAGAAAAAGCTACAATTATCTGACGACCAAAGTGACAAATCCTTCAAGATATTTGTGGAGCCATATTGTAATATTGAACATCATCAAGCTCGTAATAACTATTAAAACAAAATTAAATTGTGACATTGATCCTGTAGTTGAGCAGGAACATCGTATGTAATCTTTGTGCTTTTATTTTGTTAAATCTAAACTAAATCCATCTTTTCCTCAACATTGAACCTCAGCCTTTAATCTCCAGTGATCTCTGCTCACCGTCAGTAAAACGATGATCTAGAAATCTGGACCAGATCGTCTCCGTGTGACATTGGAGATGCTGAGATTAGATAATTGCTTCCATGATGAATCCAGGGGATTGTGGGTAATCAGATGAATCAGTCATTACTCAGATTAAAAGTCAGACAATTTCATGCTACGACACCATCAGAGTCACATTCTATTCTTGAACATCAAGCTGTGAGGAAAGAAACATCATGAGAAGTGATAGAAAGATAGAAAGAATGACATCAATCACCTGGAGTTGAAAAAGGAAATAAAGAGATATTGGGAGTTATAGCACATCTTATGAAGCTCAGAGGATAAACTGATGTTTTGTTGTGAGCTTTACTGCTCCTTTAATCATCCGAGCCTTTTATTTTGGTGTCTGAACAAGAAGGATTGTCTCGCCTGCAGTTGATACTAAACTCTGCAACCAGAATTCTGAGCTGCTCTAGTAGAAGAACTCACATTCCTCCGATCCTTAAATCTCTTCACTGGCTGCCATTTTCTTTCAGGATCATTTTAAAATTCTGGTTCTTACTTTCAGATCTATTCATGGTCAGACCTTCCATCAGTGATCTGATCCAGACTCACTGACTGAACTGACACATTTAAATATCATGAGATACAAATATATGGAGATACGAGAATCTGGAGATACTGTCATCACAAGACTTTTAAGTCACAAAGATGTTGAACATCAACAAAGACAGAAAGACTCGTCTCGTCTTCTACTGTTGAACAAATGATCGTCTTCAAATAAATCATTACAATATAACAACATATGTTGATGAAAATAACTGCTACTACATCTTCTACTTCTCAACATCCTGCAGCGAATACTTGTCTTGGTTGTGGGTTCGATACCAGGAGATACGAAGAGCAGGAAGTATGTCGACGTAGAAGCGAACAGAGAGAGTGAAGCTGCAGGCTATGATCGTAGCTGTCAATCAAGAAGGTGAAGTGAGGAAATGTTAGAATTGAATTAAAAAAAATGTCAATCAAGGTCAAAGCTGTGAACACCTGCGTACTGATGACACTTTAGTTCAATATTTATATTGTATGTAAATGTATTTATATTTAAAACATTTACTTATCAAAAATTGGCAATCATTGCTCCTGTAGTCACTAATTATCTAATTCTAACCAACAGAGCTTTATTGACGTATGATGTCATTTTGTCCTCGTCGACTGTGAAGCTTCATACGAGACTTTTGTGATTTAAGTGTTTGCTTCATTCTGGTTGATTTACGACGAAGACTCTCCTGGACTAGAAGCTATTTCTACTAGAGAGTGTGACAAGGTCAGGAGAGTTAGTGGATCTACCTGCACTCCTGGATTATTGTCATCCTTCAAGTCACTGTCGAGAACGAACGTCCTTTGACTGTATCTGAAGGTCATTGGTACAAGTAGAGAACTATAGATTAATAATGATGAATAATCTGAATATATTACATTTTAAACTTCATTCATTTATTAATAAGACTATACATTTAACTAGAGAATAATCTATTTTACCATAAAGAACTTTATTAATAAATGTAAACGTCTTTTGTTTCACATCTTGTCAATTTTATATAATTTGTCAGACATTGTTTAAAATAAGAGTTTATTTTTTACAATTTCCCACTGTCTTGATGTTAAAATAGATGTTCGTAAAGATCAAAACAAAACCACGATATTGACTTGAAATATTCTTAGCAGTCGATAGTGAGATCGATGTAAATTAGGCAGAAACTTTTTGAGTCTCTTAATAAAAGCAATAGTATATTATATAGTATTTATCCCCCAAATAATACTGACAGAAAAAAACATAAAGTCTCATCCAGTGAAGCCATTTTCTGCTGCTGTATCACAGAGAGTAGAACAGAGTGAAGACCTGAGTCTCACTGAAGACACTTATATCAGGAGGAAAAGAATAAATGAACAATCTCACTACTACTAATTCTACATTTAATACTAATTCTAATTTTACTACTTATTCAATTTTTCTACTAATTCTACATTAACTACTAATTCTTCTACTACCACTACTGCTTCTACTACATCTAATTATACTACTTCTATTACTTCTACTACTACTTATTCTACTTTACTACAAATACTACAACTGATTTTACTGATTATACGTATACTACTTATTCTACTACTACTTATACTTTTACTACTCTTACTTTTATATATAATTCTATTACTAATTCTACTATTAATTCTAGTACTTATACTAATACTACTAATTCTACTTATACTTTTACAACTTATTCTAGTTCTACTTCTAATTCTACTACTTCTTCTACTTCTACTATATATTCTACTTCTTCTACTTTACAACCAATAATACTACTACTACAAATTCTACTACTTTTTGCTTCTTCACCTTCTTCTTCCTTTTCTTCTTTGCAACATTTTTCAGTTAATTTCAACGTTTTCACATCAGTCTGTTTCCATTATGACATAATTTCAACCGTTTTCATACATTTTTTCTTTCAATACTGATTCAATACTTACTCAAGTATTTCAGTTACACATTCACTGCATCTTCTTCACGAAATGCAAATGTTCTAGTATTAAGATTGAATTTCTCTGAGATGAATCTTATCCTATGACTGCTGACAGTTTTTTAAAACAGCTCCTAAAGATTATGTTTCCTTCGAAGATCTTGTTCCTAATAGACATAAAGATCCATCTGGATCCAGACAGAACTTGAGGAAATGAGTCTCAAAGTGAGTCTTAAAGTACAAAGTTAGTATCAACACTATTATCATATGGGTTTGAGCTTCACAAGAATGAGTGTAAAAGAACCACTTCTTCCAAGGAGGTGAAATGAAAGTAAAAAAGCTCTAGTTTGAGAACTTCCTTCCTTTCATGGTAAAAGTGTCAGAGCTGCTTCTACAGAGAGATTCAAGTGAAGCAGTGACAGCAGGTGAGAGTGAAGCCTCCGTTCTTTGACAAACAGTTTGTCTTTCTTCAAAAACTCAACCTTCACTCAAGTCAAAATAAAGACTTGATAAGACGACAAACTTCTCTGCTTTATATCCAATAAAGTGAGAGAAGTGTGAGAAGTTGATGCTCGTCTTATAAGAACTTTTTTAACATTTGATCTTCTTTTGAGCAACAATCATCTGGAAAGTTGAAGGAAAGAATCAAAAATGTTTCAACAAGACAAGAACAAACAAAATCCTGCAGAACATAAAAATGATTTTATCTGCACTTTTTTTTTATGTATTTTCCTAAATTGTAACTTTTCTTATTATCTTCAGTCTTTTCCTCTCATCTCTGTGTTTTGAACTAAAGCTGAAGATTTTTTTTGATTCTGTGTGTTGTGTTCAAACAGTTCTGGACTCAACACTGAGACACATGTGGACAACAGTTCAGACCTGGAAGTGAAGCTGAGAGTGTTGCAGACGTCACGACTTAAAGAACAGGAACAAGTGGCTGAACTTCAGAGGAACCTTGGAGGAGGTTGATGTTCTTGAGCAAGAACTTGTGTAGAAATGGTTTCATTAAAGTCACCATTGTTTAAAGAAAAGTGACTTTAAATACATTTAAATGTGGATAAAGAAATACATCAGGGCTGTGTATTGGTAATATTCTGAGGATATGATACGTATCACAATACAGGGTCAACAACACAATATACTGTGATACTGTAGTAACAAGGATATATTTTTAGTATTGTTGAGTACTTGACTCTGGAATTTACAGACCAAATGACTCTTGTTGTCATTTGTTTTCAAACCAAAATATGTCCAAACATCAGCTTTCAAATCAGCTGGAGTCATTGTATCCTCTCGTCCTCAGTCATCGCCAGGATCTCAAGGGATTATATTGTTTCTTTAGCTGTAGATGAATCACTGCTGCCTATAAGTCTATACATGATGGTATGTTGTTGCCTCTGTGAACCTCACATGTGGAGCCACTGATCACATTTGTTGGTCAAGTATTTGTCAGAAAGATTCTCTCTGTGGAGCTGAAGTGAATTCATGCTGTGATGATAATGATGAGCTTTATTGATCCGTTTCTTAGTTTCCTCCAGATATTGATGTGATCCACGGATAGAACCTGAACATCTTTTTGTGTTGATGCACATGTTGTTGTTCCTATGTTTACCTTTAAAACATATATTTTATATTATTATCTTTAACAACGTTATGAACTCTTGAAGCAACAAGATTATATTGAATTAAATAATCTAATTATTCTAATTAATCTACTGGAAAAGATACATTTCTTCGAGGGCTTTCTTTCGTCTCCACCTTTAAGACCTTCTTTATTCTTCCATCATTGTTTCTTCATGATATCTTTCTTTTCTCTCGATGTTTCCTCCAACATTATCTTCGACTGAGTCTTTACTCTCTCAGTCTCAACTGAAGCTGATCCTCAAAGACCATTATCAGCTCCAGACGACGAGCTTTTGTTGAATAACAAGCACTTGTTCAGAATCTCTTTCCACCATTGATGATGATGTTTTCAATCCTTTCATTTGACTCTTTTCTTTCTCCCGTCAGTGTTCCTGCTGCAGGTGATAACAAAGTAGATGAAGCTTCTTTCAAACGCTGTGAACGAGGACATCGATATCAGTCTCAGGCTCCGCTGGTCAATCTGATGGAAAATTAAACAACTCATTGACTTCATTTCTTTTCTTTTGCCAAGAGACACAATCGAAAGAAAACAAGATAAACAATGTCTTTAGTGAGCCACACATTCTTGTCTCTTACTCATGGTGTTGTGAGTGAAAATGTAAATGTCACCGAGACGTTCTTAAATGATCATCTTGATTCATGATCAACATTGACTGTAATAGTGCTGATGAAAATCATTAAAACCTCCCTCCCAGGAAATGGCCTCCATTTGTCTTTCAAAAGGCAAAAAGCAAGAGCTTCACCCCAGCAGGAGGAGGAGGACCTCCCACCCGGGGTCCATCCCTCCATCCTGTTCCATTTTTCTGGGGAGAACCCTGTGAATCGATGCTGACGTCAGCAGGTTTCACTGAACTTCACTGTTAGATTAACAATGAGATTGAGATTCTCATCTCGGATGAACATGATTAGAAAATCTATCGTCCTCTGATGAAAAACCTATAATGTGAAACCAAGACCTTGAATAGAATAAATGTTTGGCTCGACTGGTTGTTTCTAAATCAGTGTTTTGTTCTTAAGTAGAGACGATTCTGACGTTGACTGAAGAGACTGTGAATGAAGAGATGATTTGATAACATTGAGACTTTATTGCTGTTATATTTGATGTCTTAATATAAAGTACTAGTATAATTACACACACTATAAGAGTTATAAAGTAGTTATAAAAGACAGAGAGATAATATAAAAATATTATTTATTAAATAATGTAAATTATATTTCACATAAACAAGAAGATATATTAACATTTAACTTAATAAAGACAAACGATGTAAATATTTTTTGTTCAAGTGAAAAAATACATTAATCATCATTTAATTATATATTTAAAAGTATAAAAAAAACAAGTAACTATAACATAAAAAAAACCCATAGGATTTATTTTACGTATTTCAATTGATTTTCCACATATTATGAAAATATATGGCAGACAAACAACAATATTAAGTAAATAAGTAAAATATAAAAATTAAAAATGTATGTTGTTATGTTTAATGTAAAATGTTACAAATAAATCCACATTACATATATTTTGAAGTACACAGCTGTGAACCCCATGTTTAATCGATTTTAATAAAGGTTTCCACATTTTTTAAACTCATTTTATCACTGCATAAAAATACACTTTCAATGTATTTACATGTGCAAGAAATATAAAAATAAAACAAGTATACAATATAACTATTTTAATTGAGCTAGAAATTATTATTGATACCTTTAAGATTCTACATAATCTAATGTGACCTCTTGAGGGCCACATCAATGCTGGTCAAGGGTCAAACTTTACCTTCATCTTCTCTAACCTAGTAAAGCAGTGACGATGAATAATGTGAGCTTTAGGTTTGTGTTGGTCACGAGTCAAGGACGAGGTTTAGAAAGAAGGTGTTTCATGGACTGGTCTGGTGATGAAGGGATGAACCAACATTGTATCATAATAATTGTCTTCATCACAGTAACATCAACACCAGGAGAGAAAAGGTGAAGAAAGAGTTCAGTCATGTGTGAGCTCTGCTGGAGAAACATGTGAAGATCATGATGTTCAGAAGTCATCTGTGAGGAACATCTAGAGCTCAATCTTCTCCTGGATCTAAAGACACATTTACTACACAATCATATTCATTCGTCACCTATGACCCCTGTGAACCAATGAAAAGTTGTAGATGTGTAGGTGTCTCCTGAGGGATCAATGATCCAGGATCATGCCAGGAGGACTCTCCACTGAAGGTAGACCCCATACGTCCATGAGCTCTTTCATTGATCCACGAGCCTCCAGTTGAAATCATATCATCATACGACACTTGCAGAGATCGACCAGAACAAGAATCAATATCTGACAGCGAGTGAATAAATATTCTCCTCCAAGGATGTTACGAGAGACTCTGAGCTTCTCTGTCTGAACAACTTTATTATTTAGTCTTTGGAGAAATATTTTCACTCAGAGACACTTTGCACGTCTAGACTTTAACTTCAGTCAAATACTTACAATAAATATATATATTTGTATCTTCCTAAAAGTACCCAGAATGCTTTGAGAGAGAAATAAAACTGGTTCTTCTCTCCTTGAAGAAGTATTTACTGGGTTTATGTGATGAATATATGAGGCAGAAACTTACTGAGCACATGTTTCCAGCAGAGTTTGAGGTTAAAGTGAGTCAAAGAACTGCAACAAGGATGAGTCTAGATATGAGATATTTTTAATTTATTTCATTAGATCAAGAAAAACTGTTCAAATTTGTTCTTGTATCAAAACTGTTGGACAGTTTTGAGCTGTCAATCAACCTCTGTAAGTTTTTGGACTGCGGGAGGGAAACAGAGTACCTGGAGTAAACCTACATTAGCACGAGGAGAACATAGAACTTTCTCAACGTCACCAGCATGTGTTACAGAGTCATTATAGATGTGAAGAATTAATACTGGATTATATTTTATCATATATAGTTGAAAATAAAGTCATTTTTGAAACTGTTGACGAAAAGAAAAGACCATGAATCTACAGTAAACAGTATATATTAAAAAAATATTTAAAAACGCACACACACGCAGAACCACGCACACACGCACACACACACACACGCACACACACAAACACATACACACACACTACACACACACACACACGCACAAACACATACACACACACTACACACACACACACACACACTACACACACACACTACACACACACTACACACACACACTACACACACACACACACTACACACTACACACTACACACACACACACTACACACACTAAACACACACACACACACTACACACTACACACACACACACACACACACTACACACACACACACACAGACACACTACACACACACACACACACAGACACACTACACACACACACACACAGACACACTACACACACTAAATCCAACAACGTCAAATAAATATAATCAGTTTCTGAAATAATTCTGAATAAATCCTTGTATTGAACTAAAATAAAGAACAACAGAGTTGATCTTCATGGTATATTTGTCAAGATTCAACGCGTCTGAGCGACGGTGCTAACATCACCTGACGTCCTCTCACCTGCAAACACACCTGATGAAACACATTCTGAACCACTGAGCTTTCAACACTTTCTTTCAACACGACTCAGAGATGATTGATGAGTGAATTCATCTCCTGTCAGAGTGAGAGTGACATCTTGTCTTCACTGAAGGAGACATGATCTGATCCCTTGGACGACACAATGAAGTGTGTAGAAATACAAGTGTGTTTTGTCAAGAATGTGGTGATATATTGTTATATGTAGTGATACTGTAGTAACAAGTATATATGTGTAGTTTTGTCGAGTACTTGACTCTGGTGTTGTGATACTGTAGTAACAAGTATATATGTGTAGTATTGTCGAGTACTTGACTCTGGTGTTGTGATACTGTAGTAACAAGTATATATGTGTAGTATTGTCGAGTACTTGACTCTGGTGTTGTGATACTGTAGTAACAAGTATATATGTGTAGTATTGTTGAGTACTTGACTCTGGTGTTGTGATACTGTAGTAACAAGTACGTATATATGTGTAGTATTGTCGAGTACTTGACTCTGGTGTTGTAGTATTTACAGACCACATGACTTCTGACAAAGTCGTAACTGCTTTCATTTGTTTTCAAACCAAAATATGTCCAAACATGGAGTTGACTGTATCCTCTCGTTCTCAGTCATCACCAGGATAAAACAATGTGAATATCTGCAAGTTAATTGTAAATAAAATCATTACATTGTTTTATTTCTTACACAAATTATTGAAACATAAACCATGATCAAAAAAATGACAAAGAAAGACATAAAAAATATGGAAAGAATGAATAAATAAAACCCTAAATATTAATACTTGGCTGTTAAATATCAATAAGGTTTTGTGTAAAATTAAAATACATCATCTAAGTGTATCAATCTTTCCTTACAACCCTAGTTGAAGTGACAAATATTGAAGTTTGCAAATAGTTTCTATGCAAATTTAGACGATTAAAGATTAAAAATACTGGATTAAAAACCTTCTCTAACTCTGACGTGTCAAACTCATCCAGATGTTCTGAGACGTCATGACAGACAAAAGTTTTAAAGACAACAATCCAGGATCACAGCAGCAGGTGAGACGAAGACACAGGTGACACAAATCAATCAGGAGCACAAGAGGAAGTTGACGAGACTGAAACACACGGATCAGGACTTAAACGATAAAACCAGGAAGTGAGACACTTTGATTTTAAGAAAAAACGAAATGACTTTGAGGCACAAATTTAGACTGAAGCTGAGTTTAAGACTCAATGTCAAAGAACTATTTTCAAACAGACCCCCCACTATTGTAGGGTCCAGGTCACCAGACAGAGACGACTTTAAACAACACAAGTATGTGAATCAATACGACATAAAACACAAGATAATGATATTTCACGTCTTCTCACATATTTAATCCATTAAAATGATCATCACATGACAATAAATCATCAAAGTAAATACAACATTTACATATAAAAATATAAACAGATTGTTTGAGGTTTTTCTAAATGTTCTCAGCGAACATTAAACATTATGACCACCTGCTGGAGACCTGCCAACTTTATCTCCTCAGCAGGAGCAGAAAAACCTTCAAATACACCTTTTTGTTCTTCTGGAAATGGATTTGTGACACACATGCATGAACATGGACACACAAAACATATGTCACTGCGTGGATGAAATATCTGAAGCAGGAAGAAACTGGTCGAACCAAACGCTCCCAGAGGACGAATATGGAGAGAAATTATTCAGAGACGAAAATAAACTTTTCACTCCCTCAGAGCCAAAACTAGGAAATAGAGGATTTGTGAGAAAAACTGATTTACTTTGAAATGTAGAAGAAGACAAATGATCTAAAACTCTATATATTTTTACATAATCTTGTAAATGCTTTAGTAATGAAGGGTTGTTAGTATAAACTAACTATTGATCCACAGGAACATAATGTTTTAATCCCATAAAAGCAGCATTAATGGATCCTTTAATGTCAAACAACCTTGTATGTGAGGACAGCGAGGAAGAAGCGACGCTCAGGGACGTCCACACGTCAACACTGCTGTGAGAACTGACACTGAGAGAATGTTCACGTGTTACAGACGTGCAGCAGATGAAGCTGAAGATCTGAACTCACTCTTTACAGGTTTGTTCACGTCAATATCTTTCTGTCATTTTTTTATATTTTGGTCATTTTTTTTTCACCAAAAACAGCTTATAATGGTAAAAAATTTCAGATGAAACAATGATATAAAAATTGTATTCAATGTGCATCAGAAAAACACAAACCATCACATGATTATTGTTAAGTCATGTCTCGACTGTCAATCTACTTCAAAAATAAACTTCCTGATTTTTCCTTAAAGAGCTGGAGTTGTAAATCTAGGTCTCTTTTTGTCCGATGCTGCCCCCACGATCACATCTTTAACTGGAGCTTTGAGATTGAATGGTTGAGATAAACTTGTAGCATATTTTATTTATATATTTAATGTCAAATATACAACTGTTTATTATCTACAAAACAAATTCCCTTGAGTCTAGAAAAGTGATCTTTCTTTTTTCACTCTCTTTGTCACCAGTGATGGTTTGTAAGTAAATAAATAATTACAAGACTTGTATATTTAAAAAATAAATGAATAAAAACTGTTTATAAGATGAAATAAAAACTAAATTAAATAAGATAATAACTTGTAAAAAGTGAGCCTCTCAACCATAATAAATGACAACAGTTTGAGAATTTATTTTAAAAAAATGTGTTAAAGGATTAAAAACATGTAAATAAAACAGATAAACATAAAAATAAAAGTGAGGATCAATAAAGTCTATCTAATGTCATGTCATTTCCACTAAAGATCCATAAAGATCTACTTTCTACGAGCACACACTGACTCCATCATTCATTCACATGTTGCTTTAGTTCCAACTTGACGTCACAACAACTCTTGAACAAACTCTGACGTCACTTCACGTACCTGCGCAACTCAACAGTAACAGACGGACAGAGACAATATTGATCCACCTGAGCAGGTAACTCCAGCTTGATTCTACTTCCAGGGGGAAAACTCCGGGAGATGAAGCAGAGAAAGAAACGTCTCCTTGCCTTCAAATCCAAGCAGGAAAACGAAGCCAGGCAGCAGCAAGATGTGTCTCCACAAGTCAACCATGTTGAAGTCAAACGTTGAGGCTTTGAATTCCAGAGGAAGACGCTGCTGAAGGAACCGAGCGATGAAACAAATCCAGTTTGAACGATATGAACACAAGAGCTGAAGAGCCTCTCGCTTCTGTTCTTTCACAGCATCATCAGCGACACCTACCGACCACAACATGCACTGCAGTCTCTTCAATCTGCTGCCACACTTGACGAAGATGATCGTGTTTATACCTCTTTCTCCCTTTCTACCTTTCTCTATCTCGCTCAATCTTTCTCTCTCACTATCTCTCTTTTTCTCCCTCTCTCTCTCTTTCTCTCTCTCTATGTGCATCTTTATCTCTTTCTCTCCTTCTCTCTCTCTCTATCTGCATATTTCTCTCTTTCTCTCCCTCTCTCTCTCTTTATCTGCATCTTTCTCTCCCTATTTCACTCTTTCTCTCCCTCTGTCTCTGCATCTTTCTCTTCCTCTTTCTGTCCCTCTGTGCATCTTTCTCTCCCTCTCTTTCTCTCTCCATTTTCTCTTTCTCTGCATCTTTTGCTCCCTCTGTGCATCTTTCTCTCTTTCTACCCCTCTTTCTCTGCATATTTCTCTCCATCTTTCTCTCTTTCTCTCCCTCTCTACCCCATCCCTTCCCCTTGCTTGCTTCTCCTCATTAAAAAGTCATACATATAAAATAAAATAAAATAAAATGTATAATTATACATAAAAAATATATTTCATTTTAGGTTTAAATTTTAATTCGGTTTTCAAAATAATAAATTGTGTCAAAAGGGTTAAAAACTACAATATATATATATATATATATATATATATATATATATATATATATATACAATATTCTCAACCTCATTATTTCTAAAAAAGAAATTAAATTAAATGACTTAATAAACTCTCAAATATGCTGCAAAAACACTTCTTTTTCATCAGAACAAATTCCACCTTGAAATCATTCTGTTCATTTCATTCATTCCTCAGGTTCATTATTATTTATTAGAAAGTTATTATAAGAAAGTTCAAGATGTTTTCAACTCATTATGATTCACAATCACTGAAGCCTGAGGATCTTTATGACAATCTTTCTGCTCTAGAGCACGATTAATGGAAAAGAAATGAAAGAGGAAATGTACAGAAAGAGAGAAAAGGCCTTCTCTGAATGTTCCTTCTAATGGCTACGTGAATGAAAACTCCATTCATGCATCCATCCATCCATCCATCCAACCATCCATCCATCCATCCATCCATCCATCCATCCATCCATCCATCCATCCATCCATCCATCCATCCATCCATCCATCCATCCATCCATCCATCCATCCATCCATCCATCCATCCATCCATCCATCCATCCATCCATCCATCCATCCATCCATCCATCCATCCATCCATCCATCCATCCAAAAATAGTTGATTTATCGAAATACAACAACCCTGTGTACGACTCTGACGACACAAAGAATCTTGTGATCGACACACAAATTTCTCCACTAATGATCCTGTCGTTCTAGTTTCCTCTGCTGTTCTTTTCTCCTGAATAAAAACCTTATTTTCTTTCATTTCTGGTGAGTCTGTCTGTGTGTTTTCAGGAATGTTCACCTGCAGCAGGAACCTGAGGATCTATGGAGGGAGTTGATGTTTTTCTACTTCAGATTCAAATAACTTTCATTTACTACAAGTCGACTCTGTGTGATTAAAACCCTTCAAAATAAAAGCTTTCATTCACAGAGTCACAGGGAAGGTGACGAAGGACAAGAGACACATGGACGATGTAACATCTGAGCAGAGAAACTATCTCAACCTGAGAGTGAAAAATCCAACTGTTTCCATCTGGTGTCTCAGTGTCAGCTGTGTTTTGTTTGTGTTACAGAGACAAACTGGATTAAAAGAAACATGTTTTATATAAATGTGAATCATACTTGATAATGAGGAAATGTTGAACATCTAAATGATACATTTGAAACCTTTAAAATAGAACATTTTCTTTTTTAAATATTTTTGATTTGTGATTGATGCAAAACACGAGAGTTTAAATGATATAATAAATAGAATTATGATGAAAATCATTAAACAAAATTAAAGTTTTCATCACAAATAACAAGAAATACAGGAAAATGACAGAAGAAAATCTATTTTAATAGTAACTCAAAAATATAGATTTAAATTGATTGTTAAACAAATAGAATTGACCAATGACATGCAAAGTATAATCAGACTACAATACAAGTATAATTTATAACTTCCCTGAACAGAAGAATCTTCATGCACGTGATGTTTGACCAGAAACATGAAGAATATTTAGATGAAGATTATTCTCTTTCTAAGAAGTGTGAGATGAATCTTCTCCACATGATTGAGTGAATCTGTCACTGAAGAAACATTTCAACTCTGAATGTCACTTCAATCGTTTAGTGGCAACATTTGACATTTGATCGCTCGCAGAATATGATGTTACACTTTCTTTTATTTATGACCTTCATCGTGGAGGTCGAGAGATTCACAGGAGATGATGATGAAGGGATGAAAACATTTTCATGTTCTACCATCAGGAACCCTGGAAATACTTTCGTCTTTTCCTGCTTTACTGACTATTATCTTTACTTTCTACTGGATTATTAGAGTGAATTACAGACATTTGTGTTTTTCTAGTTCACTTTGTATCAACTAATCCCTTCATTGATAGTCAACATGAAGTACTGAGAAGTTATTGTGAATCATCAAGAGAAACAAAAATAATCTTCAATATGAAGGAGAATTAGAGCGATTCAAATAATACGTTTTTTAACATTAAAAAAAAAGTCCTATACATCACGTTTATTAGGAAATTAAAGTTGTAAATATAATGTTTTTCCTCAGATTAAAGATGTTAATATTATGTTTATTACAAGATTCAAGTCGTACATATTACATTTATTATGAGGTTTAAGACATATATTACTATGACAGGATTAAACTTTTATATTCTAAATATTTTAACACATTTTATACATAAAAGTTTAATCCCTTACAATGACTTTATATATTCAACTTTAATCTCTTCAAATTTAAAATAAAATGGCAGCCTGTGTACTCGAATACTAAAATTCACTTGAGGAAATATATGTACAAACAAAGTACTTCATTCTAAAATTACACTTTTTCAAACTCTGACGGACCAAAACTTCTAAAATAGACTCTATAAGTAGTATAGTACAAATACTTTCAATATAATTACTAATTGACAAATTTATTTACACTCCAACCAGATACTGACACCACAGACGTTGATACTGACACTTGTCTTTGCTCTCATAGATGAAGTGAGGCTGAAGGTGAGTCAGCAAGTTGCTGGTTCAACGCCCTAATGTTGAAGGACCGAGTCAAACCCACTGATGCCTACAGAGAACATTTTGATCTTCTCCTCTATGTCTGAGACCAGAACATGATCCAGTCCTGGTTGAAGATACATTATTTCTACAGGAAGCAAAGATCAAGTAACTTGAGGTCACGATTCATGTCGACTTATCTGATGTGTTGCTGCCTACATGAGAAACAAGACTGTCATTGGTCGACAGTATTAATGTCAATCAAAACACTGTCAAGTAAAACACAATAAAACTTGACTCATCTTGGAGGTCGACCAATCACAGATCAAGGATAAATCCACCAGCAAGTCAAACTTCTGACGGTTTCTGATCACGTTTCATTCCAAGTTAATGACCACGAGCAACGTTGACTTGTTATCTAACCACAACTTTCTCTGTGTTCGATCAAACAAGTTCCTCTGTTTGTGTTTTGTTTCAACATTAAACTTATGAGTTCACAGCAGGAGGCATCACTGGAGCCAAAACACACTCATGAATAAAACAACACAGCAGTATCTATATAATATAAGTAAACACACTCATGAATAAAACAACACAGCAGTATCTATACACATATAATGAAAACACACCATTTAAATCCTGCAAGAAATGAATTGTTGGAGAGAAAAGAACATTTTCTAGTTTCTTTTCTCTTTCACTGTATTTAATATTTCATTAGGAAGTTAAAATGTTTCTCCTGATAAATGTCTGAAGACCAAAGAACATGTTTTTACTCTTTATTGAAGGTAAATACATCTCACTGAACAAGTACTTATTATTTTGTACACAATATTAATTCAATAAACACTAATACAAATTAAGAAAAAAAAAAAGAAACTTAACAGAAATAACTTATTATTTGGTTAAAAATAATCTTATAAGAAGTGATTATTGTGTTTTTATGAAAATAGTTTTTGTTTAAATACATTTAGGTTTTTTTTTTACCAATTTTATTTTGTTGGTGTGAATTTAAGGCTCAAAGCAGGCGTCATGTGAAAATAAACACAGAGAAAAACAAGAATAATTGAATAATGAAAGCTTGACATAAAGAGGTCACAGAGGGAAAGACAAAGATGCATAAGTCAGTAGTTTAGACTCTTAAACGTTATTCTGGATCAAGATAAAGTGGTTTCAATAGTAGCAGTAAAACCAAATTGTGTTGGATATAAAAAGATCAAGTTGGAAAAATCTGAAATAATCGGAGAAGGAATATCCAAGTTTTATTTTCTCTCAAGAACTACTTTAAGTTATTTATACAACACGTAGATGTGCTGTTATAGGTAGTTATAGTTTAGGTTTAGATGTTTAGATCCTTATTTATTCATTATTAAATAAACACAACATCAGCGTCACTGAAAATCACACGAGGCGTGTGGTTTCCATGGCAACGATACACACTTCCTGCATAGAAACTTAATAAGGACGAAAAACGAAACACCGAACAACAACAACAACAACAACTACAGCCAATGACAGACACTCGTGTGTCTATAATAAATATTAAGTGAGGAAACAAAGTGTCTTTAAACTGCAGCTACAGCAGAAACACACACAAAATCGTCACTAATAAGTTGATAAAAGTACAACATTATTCATTAAATATCATTTTACTCACGTAGTTCATGAATAAAAGAGTGAAATCCTTTGACGCTCGAGACAGACTCGGAGTTGATAGAACTTTGTTAACATGTCCAGCTTTTCTTTCAAAGTCCTTCTTGAAAATGTCTTCTATAGTAAATCTACAAACAAGTTAATTTATTCTCCTTCATCATTGTTGTTGTAAATAAAAGTAAGTTAAAGGTAGTTAGCAACAAGTGTGTTGCTGTAGCTAGCTAGCGTGCTCTCTGATTAGCCAATCACAGGACGGGAATACTCTGACGTCACTGCAAAGACGGCCCTCTGATTGGTTGAAGCGTCAGTTTAATCCACACCAATGATATGCTTCATGTCAGTGAAGTCTCCGTGCAAACTAGCGACAAATGATATCTGAGCTGTGATTGGATGAATTATGTTCTATGAATATTCATGTTTTGAAGCAGCGAGACCAGAGGAAACTATGAAAGGAGGTGAATAGAATATTTTAAATGATTATTAAGTAGCTATTCATGTAAAATATAGTAATACATTTACAGATATTATCATTAAAGTAAGTCTGTAATTCTATATATTTCTTAGGCCAGCAGTGAAGAAGCAGCTCCTGAAGGTTCAACACTGTCAAGACATAAGTCAGAAACATGTTGTAAAATATGTTTTTTTCACTTTAAATTCAATTGTTTAAAGATGTGATGACTTTGACGTGTCAAGTGTTGTTTTAAAATCAAACTAGATTCATGTTCATGTTGATAAAGTGAACCATAAAGACTTTGAATGATTCAGTTTGACACACAAATAATGATGCGTTCATGAAGCAGTTTCTCACTAAATATTACTCTTTCAAATATATGACTTTTAACGTCAATAAAGAAACCTTTGAACCACATTTAAAGCGAGAGCGCCCCCTATTGAGCTAAAAGAAAACCGTAAACATTCTTCACGAAGCTTAACTAATATCACTAACCAAAACAGAAAAGTTCATCCAACTTTTTTTTTTACACAAAATAATATAGTATAGTATAAAGTGTCAAAAACAAAACGAACAATGAACAAATATAAATAAATTAAACATGTTTGTTTCAATTTAAATGACCTCACTGTTTATCTTCAGCCTTAGAAGCAAAACTTCTTCAGATCAGATTCAAGAAACTCTTCAGTCGAGTTGAAGTGAAGAGAAAAATAAAAACTGATCTTGATGTTTCCTCAAACTGACGTCAACAACTGAGATTCATGTCAGTATATTGTTCCAGACCAGTGGAGCTCAAACATCTCTTATTGATCGAATCAAAAACTGTCCCTGAAGGTCTGGAAGAAGAAACAAGATGTTTCAACATCATGTTGTCATCGTCACCTGATGATTTCCTTCTTCTTTAAACGACTAAACACAACAGTATTTAGGAGTTATTGTTGTTTTACTGTCATCTGTTCATCATTGATCTTTTCACAGCTCAGTTCACAAACTAGTCTATGTTACCTTAATTATAGACAATAAAAATAACTTCTTTATCAAAGTTTTTGTCAAATTATTAATTTAAAAAGAGCCAGTTTTGTGACACATTTAATTAATATGTGACAAACTAGTCTTGGACCAGATCTTGGAAGGACTGATGAAATATTTAGTGAAAGCAACACAGTATATAAGTGACTATGAAGGATAAACAATATAATATTTGAAGGAGGAATCTGACCAGCAACCCCTGAAGGAGGAACTAGTTTAAACCAGATCTACGATGTTTCTGAGAACAAATAAAAGATGGTTGAAGGCAGAACTCTGAGCTCATTGATGATGCATAGAAATCATAATACAAATATACACATGAAAGTGAAAAAAGATGCTTCAGGGAACAAACAGAACATTTTCTTCTCAACACTGTACATCATTCGTTCAGATCGAAGCAGGAAGAAAACATGACTTTGATGCATCAACATGTGAAGAATACTAAGAGGAAGGAGAGAAGTACATGTGAACATAAAAGATGATAATATTTATCTAGTGACGGTTCATTTCATCACATCTGTCGACTCTTTGACGTCCATCATGATGAAGCTGGTCTGGAAAGATTGACTCTCGGAGCTTTTATAAATAAATACATGTCAGTCAGACGGTGGAATAAAGAAGTCAATAAATGTCACATGAGCCTTAAAATGTAGTTTTGTTGATGGTCGTGATAATAAAATGTCATTTTGTACTGGGAGGATTCAAATATTTCAAAATATTTCAACTTAAAAGTGAAAGTAAAGGTTTAGAAATACAAGAATTGCCAGTTAGTACTTCATTATTCAATATTTATCATATTTGAATCTATGTTTGACTTGAAACTATTATTTTTATCTAAATAAATACATTCAAATCAATAAATTAATCAACATCAAGTACGTAAAATTCAACATCAAATAAAATAAGAAAATCAGCTTTTGTGAATGTAATTTCTCTACTATAAATAAATAAATGAAACAGTTTAAATAAGAAGGTTTGGGTTAAGTTTCTATGAATATTATAGACTAACTTAATTGTTTTATTTTTAACCGCACCTTTGTGAAATTATAGTTTTGAGAAGGAATTAAGGAAGTTTCAAAAAAATGTAGACTTATAATAGAAGCAGATTTACTTCCTGAATGTTAAACATTTAATCCATAATTAACTCAACTAGAAAGTACAATTACATAACTTATAAAGTACTGTGTACAATAGAATACATCAGTGAGGTATTAGTAAGTAAGTAAGTAATATTTATTTATATAGCTAGTAAAACTCTGACAGAAATACAATGAATGATCACAGAGTGAAGTCATTAAAAGAACAGACTCAGTAAAGAGATAAATGGAGGAATAAATGGAGGGAAGTGTATATTCTATAGTGAAACCATGAAGTAACACAAAGAGATGCAGCAGCGTCAGCTCATGCTAAACATCACTGACTCCATTTGAATCCAAATGATCTTTTCATGAACATCATTCACACTGAAAATACAACGTACACAATATATATTTAATCAAGATTCACTGGAGTAAGAAATCATTTTTAGTAATGCATTTTTGTTCATCTGAAACACACACACACACACACACACACACACACACACACACACACACACACACACACACACACACACACACACACACACACACACACATGCACAACACATGTCCATCAACATAAAACTAAGGCAAAAGCATTATTTTTCCGATATTCCATGATGATAAAATATATAAACACACGCTGACGATGCTAACCGTTAGCATTAAAGCTAGCGACTGATTGTAAACCTTTATGAAAGCATTATTTCTGCCGATATTCCATGATGGCAAGATATAAAATCGTGGCAAAGATGCTAACCGTCAGCATTAAAGCCAGTGACTGTTCATAAAATTGTGCGAAAGTAAGTATTATTTTTTTTCGATATTCCATGCTGAGAAAATATATAAACACACGGTGAAGATGCTAACCGTTAGCATCAAAGCTAGCGACAGTCTGTAAACTTGTGTGAAAGCATTAATTTTGCCGATATTCCATGATGATAAACTGTAAAGAGTAACTGTGAAGATGGTAGTTGTTCGTGAATTTCATGTATAATCTTGTTATCTCTTAATTTTGGTCAAACGTAACTTCTTACTCTCTTAATCAATAATGAACTCATTTAACAACCGTATGAATATTGATCCACGGATATTTAACAGTCGACATGTTGGTGAAACATGTGTTTGAGACGATAGTGTTCACTGGGTAAAAGCAAACCTTCTCAGACGTCTTTCTCACATGAACTCATCCTAACAAGTCTTTTCCTCCTGGAGGACGAGACACTGACTATCATCAGGGTTTGTGTGGAGAAGGAAGTGAGCGTCAGGTCATGTGACACAGCAGGACGACTGGAGCTCCAGGTGAACATCAGCAGGTGAGAATTAAAGGGACAGTACGTCACACTCTGAGTCGTAGAAAGAAGGGAGAAAACTGGGATTCCTGGAGTGGAAAACAAGGTAACAAGGACTAAACAAGCACAGCTAGAATTGTCGGTTCAGCATCGACAAGAACTGTGTTTCAAACTCAACGCTCGCTTGATTGACAGACAGGAAAAGTGCTTTAACTACGAACAACTGGAGACATTTCCTGCTTCTTCTCTTCACCCAAACAAACAACAAACAATGACAACATATCAAAGACACTACCTGGGAATTCAACACATGTCAGTCATGTGTGTGGTTTTCTCCAGGATGATTGACACATTCATCACAGACAGACGTCAAGATGAAGGAACATCGTCTGACCTTGTGACCTTTAACTACCGTTAACTCTTCTACACAAACACATTTTTCATCTTCAGTTCCCTTTAAATATATAAATAAAGATCATTTTCCTGCCTCTCACATGAGTTTCCTTTCATTAAAAGTGTCAGTGACTTCAATAGTTGCAGACAGAGAGTAACAGAAGCTCCACAGACATTATTACAAACAAACACTAATTGAAAAACCTCTTAACCTCAAACAGAGAATTTAGGTTTTACTTTGATTCTTGTTGAGTTTGAGATCAGTGTTCCCCATACACTGGGCCGTGACCCTGTACTGGTACGTGTGTATGTTTATATATATAATTGATTTAATACTGTCTAAAATATGTTTTGTTTGAAAGAAGACATGTCAAGTTCCATTTTTTTAAATTAAAAGCTGAGTAGAAGTAACTATAAATATAAATATAAAATAATTTTGTTGTGAATATATTTGATTAATCTCCTGCTGATTTATCATAATTAAACTAAATGTTTTTGGATTTTTTTTGTTACTAGTGCTTTTTTATTATTATAGTTTTAAAGACCAGTTTGTGTACAAAATGTCTTAAACTGGTCTGTGACTCAAAAAGTTTGGAGATCCATGATTTAAATAAACATGATTTCTGGTAAAAACTTCTAAAAACACATGTTTCATTAATCGTCTAATTGACGTTTCCAGTCTTTTGTATTAAATAATTACCTCCATGTCTAACTAAGATCTTACACACATGCAGGTGAGATTCTTCTAAACAAATTCAAACACAGCCTTCATTGATTTAAAATAAAATTCTATCAACATAAATCACTGATTTGAATGATGTAAACTGTGATGAAATCGTACATCAAATAGATTGTTGAAGAAAATGTCTGGTTATGTGTAGAAAAGACGAAAATGGTTCATAATTTAAACAATATTCTGACTATTGTTGCTTCACATAATTCATACACAAGGTTATATGATTTAATTTAGGTTTAATAATGTGTTTTTAACGTTCTAAAAATGTTCTTATCAGTATTTATAATATGTACCAAACACACAGTGAACAATCTAAACAAACAATCTTGATGTTTAACCAATAGATGATCAGATTATAATATCAGATTAAAAGTTACGTGAAGTGGAAACAAGGGATGATCATCTTTTCTTTTTTCAGTTCGTGGTTGATTTGTCATGGAAGAAAGAAAAGACAAACTGAGAGAAAGTGTTTAGTTTGGTTGATATTAAAACATCCATCAATAAATAAAACTGATATAGACTGAAAATTATATATTTGTAAATCATGGATCGACTCTGATGACTCTGAGAATATCTGACGGCCCTCAGTCATTGAGAATTAGATCATCTTTAAATATCTTTTTAGCAAACGTAAAATTAAAACTATTCATGTAAATTACATCAGAAATAAATCCATGATCAAGATTAAATAATCGTATCTAATCCAAAGACTAATGAAGCAACTTTCACTCAACTTGACTTTATCAGTCATTAAAAGTTCTTCCAAGTCTCCATCCATCCAAGTATCTTCAAGTGTCCACAGTTTAAATCTTCATTTTTAATGGCCTGCGGCTCATTTATCCACTGAGGACGATGGAAGGAAGTAAAAGCCACGAAGCAATTTTCAACTCTGTAAGTGTGTCCCTCTCTGAGTGACCTTTGACCTGCGAGTCATGGCTGGAGCGTCAGTCGTCCGTGAACACCTCCACACACACACTGACGTAGAAATGACACGATATACAAGTGAGTTCTGACAACAAGATCAGCATTTACGACTCATGGATGAAGTCAAACATCTGTAGATAATAGAAGAGGATTCAAGGATTATTGATCAAACTCTGGAAACTAACACCAGATCTGAGGACAAGAAGGACCAGGAGGGTTTATATGTCGGAGCTTAGAAGAGAAATAAAGACCAGGAAGAGTTTTGAGAACAAGTCAAATAACCTTTAAGTCGACTGTGAACATCAATGCAGAGACTTTACGAGGATAAAGTTTGTCTTTCTGGACCTTGTCAACAGTTTAGTAGAAGCTGGAGTTTAAAGATGTTTTTCTTCGTAAGAGCAGGAAGGAGTTGATTCATGATTGTGATTATGAAAGTTTTGACTTGAGAGAGAAAATCCTACGATCTAGAAATGTTTTGAACAGGATAAAGTTTTTTATTTGTGGATGAAGACAACATTTATGGTGAACGATTAATCTGAGGTTTGTAACTTGTGTTTTGATAATAAAATAATGTGGTTTCTCTCTGTGATGTTTTGACATTTAATTTATTGTTTAAAAGTTTCAATTTGTTTTCTATTTAAAAGGAAACTTAATTGTACTAGTGGCAAAAATATTTAATCTTTCAAGGATGTTCTCGACTAAATGTTTATTTATCAAACTGTCTGTAACAGGAAGTTTGAGTTTTGTTGCATCTTTTCATTCTTGGAAACTCAATTTATCTTCATTATCTTTGTTTTTTTTTCTTCACCAAATAAATCAAATTATTTTATTCAGATTTGTGTTTATTGGACGTCACTTTATATGCTTGGTTTATATTCAAGTTCCTTATCTCATCTTAAAAACATATTTATAGATCAGGGCCATGAAAGAAAAACTTTGGCCCCCAGACCTCAAGTTTGACACTTTATACTGTAATGATATTCAATTAAACTTCACTTCAGACGACTGACTCTGCATCAATAGTTCATGAAAGTACCTTCAATCCTCAGGATTAGTTTAAATAATTGGTCACATTTGGATAATAAGAAAATCTATTTTAACGACTCAATTATTAAATACCCAGAGTTTCATAATAAATAATAAAGTGTTTAGAAATAGCGACATCCAGGGGAAAATACTTTAAATGTCTATTGTGAAATATTTACAAGCATAAATGTCAATGGAGACTGAATTCATGATTTAAAAATGGATCATTTGAACGACACACTAACCGTACAAACATCTTCCTTTAAATCTTTTATCGTTCATTATGTTTCTCTATCTCTGTTAATCCAACTCCATGAGTCGACGTCTTCCATCGATGGTTCTTCCTCCTTTTATTTCCCCAGAGCTCGACTCTAGTTTATCAAGGTGTTGAGATTCATAAACGATGTTGACTCACATTTGTTGTCCAGAGGACACAGAGTTCAGAAATAATAAACACATAAAAGACTGAACTCTTTGTTCTGGTCTGATCAACAGTGAACTTTGAGGAAAACAGTCGCTCGGATCAAGAGTTTATTAAGACATTATCGCTGCTAATGTTGTTTGAAACTCCTTAATACAAGAAACAAACACTTTAATTAACTTTTTAATTAAGATTCTGGCAACATTGTTGTGTTTCTTCTGTCAGAGTTAAACTTGTGTTCACAGAGCTTTGTGTCATGTGACCTAAAAAACAAGTAATTGTCAGGAAGTGAGAGAGACTTAAGAATCAATGCAGGTCCTTCACTGGTTATTTACAGATTATCTCGAATCATTTTCACTCAAAGTCCTGATGCTGTCGATAGAAAACCTACAATCAATGGAAATACTTCATAAATTCAAGTACTGGTGACGTCAGATCAGAACCCGTCGACCCCAATAACATAAAAATTAAAACTATACTGTAAATACATAAATACACATTATATAAAATGTACTCTATATATCAACCTGTTGCTTCAGTACAACATACTCAACACATTTTATCAACATGCTGTCGTGTACTTTGTTTTGCTGCTGAAAGAAATACAAGATAATCAGCCAAAAAGATAAAAAGGATGTTTCAAAGAACAACATTCATAAAACTGAATACTTTATCTAAATACTGAGCTTTGATCTTCACATACAACTTTGTTTTTGACACAAGATCATTAACAACACTTAAATACGACAAGATTCACAGTTGATTTTTGTGACTTTAAAGAGAATAATTATTCGTCTGAAAGAGTTTAAAACTAGTGTTTGTTTGAGTGTGAATCAAAAGAATAACTAAATGTTTAAATATCTTGAAAAAACACTGTAGAAAATATACAAAAATGCAGTTTTAATCTCACCATTAAACTCATGAACAGGCAGTTGTTGATACTATGCCAGGAATCATTGCTTCAGACTCAAATATCAAAGTATATTTTCAATATATTCACCACACTTGTATATATATCAAGAGTATGTTGTACAAGGAGAAGGATATGAACATGTATTTAAAGTGTATGATATTCTGTTGACTCTCTTCACTCCAGAGGACGATGAAAACAAGCAACAACTGATAAATGAGCTCATGAATAAAATGAACCGTTTATAAATATGACCAAATTTAAAGTAAAATATAACCTAACAAATACAAAAAACATGTTCTAAGATAAAATTTTATTTTGAAAACAAAACAAAAGCTAGATAAATATATAAATAACACAAATACTATAGAAGAAAAAGCACAAAAAATGTCTCAATGTGAAACTAAAATTATATATAAATATATATATATATATATATATACTGTATATATATATATTCATACATACATATTATATATAATTTTACATACATATTTATATATATACTTCCATCACAAAGTGTAGAAAATCCATGAATAAATTGATAAAAAGCACTGAAAATCTACATACCTCCCCCTAGGAGCGAAATAATGGCACATGATTCAGAAAAAAGGACTGAACTGGCACCATCATTATATTATGTATTTATGAGACATTTTAATAACGTAGAGGGAAAGAGAGGCACAACAATGACGTCCTGGGAGGAGGTGATGAATAAAAAGCTCCAGACACTCGTGACCTCCTACAGTCTCCATGAGAAGCTGCTTCTGGAGCAGAATACAGATGGAGGTTCAGAGAGAGCTGCTGATCATCCCCTGAGATGGAGGGAAGCCTGCAGCGTTGCTGGGACGACTCTCCACTGAAGAAGAAACACTTCATGCAGCCTCGCTCTCATAGTGTTAGTGATCCAGCTGCTGTGTTCATAACAATAATTATAATAATAAAGTAATAATAACAATCTTTCATCAAGTGTTGGGAGAGACTAGTTCATAAAAGTGTAGATTATGAATCTCCAGTAGAGAATATTTATTGGTGAAGAACACAAAGTAAATTAGACGTGTTTTAATAAGAGTTTGATGGTTATGAATATATATATATATAATTAAATATTTGATGTATTTGCTTCAGCTCCAGGTCAAACCTGTGAGTGTGGAAAGTGGAAAATGAATCCCTTTGCATAAATAAATGAGGTTATGAAAGATTATTAACTTTAACGTCGGCAAATTACTTTTTAAAATTAATTAATTTGTATTTATTCACTTTCAAAGCCAGTGTAAATCCTCTCATTACTCCATTCTTACTCCATCACAGTATTCTTTGACTGTAAAGAGGCAACATTTGTTTTCACCAAAGCTTTTAATTCCAAGACGATGGACTCGTCTGCTGTGGAGATTAGATTCAGTGGAGAAGCAGTTCCAGCTCTGAGTCGTTTGATTCACACGTGAGACTCTTATGAGCAACATTCTCTCTGCAGAGTGATCGCATTAAGTGTGACTTACTGCCGTCATTATGAGGCTGTCGTGGATTTGTCTTAGAAATATTTATTACGCTGAGCTCGGCAGATTACAAAATGGATATTGCACTATTTGTTGGATATAAACAAAAAGCTGTGACTGAGATTGAGACTGTTTTGTGACTGAAAATAACTGTTTATAACACGTATATATTAATTATGAAAACATATTGATAATACTTTTTATTTATAATGCATTATGAACACATGAATACGACATTATAATGCATTAAAAAGGCTTTATATGTAATGGTTTATAATTATTGGATTGAAACACTGCCTTTTTTATAACAAATAATACTGCATTTAGTCGATTTGAACATCATTTCAGAATATAACATTATTTTACCTGTAATAACATTGTAATTACAAGGCAGTGTAACCATTTTATTTAAAGCTCTTAACGTCCACCACTAATATTAATTCATAAATCTGATTTTAAGTTTAATTCTTAACAATAAACAATTATAACTTCTTCTATAAAACCATATAAATGTATTATAATGTCTTATAAATAAGTTCTTAATGCATTAACAAGATATAATATGTTTTTAAAAATGTTCTTCTATAAGTGTTTACACGATAACTTGTTTTTTCTTGGCTATTCATTTTTCACCCTATAACCTCTCCATGAACTGCTGGTGTTTTAATTGCTTGATAAAGCAGATACAACTTCATATGTAGCATCCTTGGGATTAAATCGGGGGAATTTGTGGTTAAAATACGATTTTTTTAAAGGATTTAATTGAGCCCGTGAGAAATAATCGTGTTATAGGAAAAGTTTACTGTCAAGAATCATGTCAGCACATAATGTGAAGACACAGTAAACAAGGGTTTTGCTAAAAATACAACATAGAGGCATGTTTTACACAATCACAGGTGAATAAATAAAGTTATTTATGAACACAAAGCAAAGTTGAAATTTGTTTCAATCGTTTCTGATTCATTTATTTTTTAATATAAACTATTAAAGTTATGTCTGATGTAATTTGTGTTGTTGAACATTTTTTCATGTATTGTTCCAACAATAATTGTGTTGAGTTTAAAGGATCCTACAGTTGTTGTGTTAACAAGGATTAATGCTTCAATAGCTCAGAGTCGTTCATAAATCATAAAAACAAAACAGTTAATCCCAAAACAATCCTGCAGCTTTGCTGCTTTAATGAGAATCTGTTTCAAAGGTTCAGTCTTAACCCTTGAGCTCAAGTGGATCACATGACTTTAGAACCACTCGCTGCATTTACACTTCACTGGCTGATGAAGAACAAGGTTTATAATTGTTCTCCATTGACTCCCTTCACACCTTCTCTCTCCACTCACAGGAATGTTGTCGTCAGTAATAAAATAAACACAGTATTGAAGGTTCAGACATTTATGAAAGATTTTGAATGATTAGAAACATGTTTAACTCGTGAAGAATTAACATAAAATCAACAAATTATTACGAGTAAATAAAAGAATCATGTGTGAAACAAACATATCCATCAAAATGAAACCATGATATTGAACATCTCGCATCATTTCTTACTCGAGCCTCACTAAACATGTGTGAGTCGTGGGACAGAGTGTGTTTCTCAACGACTGTGTTCACGCTGTTATCCTGCAGTTCAGACACATCCTCATCATTCTGCACATCTAGATCTTCACAGCAATGATCGATGTCTCCTGTCACAGTCACATGAAGAACCTCCGCCGGCCGTTAATTAAATATTATTTAAAATAAGATAAATGTAGAGAATAAAATAAAAAGTAAAGACTGTAATCATCAATAACTGCTTCTTCACATGTAACTTACAGGAATGTTTTAACTCTGTGAGCAACAAACTAACAAGTATTAACGAAGTATTATATTCTGGTGAAGAGAAAGATGTTAAAATGAAAGTGATATTGTTGAAATATTGACATTATTTTCCTTCTATTCAAGGACGAGTGAAAGGTAGTGATGTGTTGATAAGGTTCATGAAGCAGTGCCATTATCTTCAGAGTCCACTAGATGGCGTCTCTGCACTATTTTATTACTACACTAACCACTGTATTGAACAAATGTTGTGTGTGTTGCTGGTTGTGCGGCGAGTGTCGTGTGTTTCAACCAGCGATCCGTCATGTGACCGGAGCTGACATGAATATGCAGTGAATCCCTCCAGGAACCTGAAGAGAAGTTTTCTTTTATGCATGAATGTTCACCATTTGTCAAGATATTTTTAACAGGAAGTTTAACAACTCATTTATAGAGAAGTTCACCCAATTATTAGTTACAACTAAAGAGAAAATACAAATATATGAGGAAATTTGCTTCTTTGTTATTATAGTTGCAGACAGATGTATTAACATTGACAATAGTTGAGTTGATTCAATCGTTCAGTGTTGATTATGTTTTTCAAAACAGTTTCCATTTATCAACCATGTATTTTTTATACCTTTATATTTGTTTTGATATAAAGCAAAGGACAACAATAAAAATAATATTTATACTGTTTATGTTTGTTCTTACAAGCCAAATTGTAAATAAAGCCAACAATATTAAAATAATTCAGACATTGAGTTCATTCAAAATCAAGTGCTTTTTTTGGAAATAGAAATACTTTTTAACACATCAATTTTAAACATGTTTTCCAAATTAAATTAATAGAAACTAATTGATTGACAGACCATTGACTAAAAATAAAAGGTAAATAAACAACATCATGTGTGATTTACAATATTTCTGTCTCTCTGTGCAGTAATAGAAACTTTTTAAATGTTGTATTTATACACATGTTGCTGTCATCTGTCATCTTTCAAATCTATTTTCCTGCTCCCAAAACAAATATTTGTTTAATGTTAGTTTGAAAATATGGGATTTGTTTTCTCGGTTCAAAGCAGTTCAATCAACATGAGGATCAGAGATGATAAAAATACAAAAGGTCATAAAAAATGAAGCAGATTAATGTCCGAGACCATCAAGACGAGACAGAGACGACAAAAACGTTCTTCAGACTCACTGTCAAGACCATGGAACTAAAACTCTGACATTCTTAAAATCAGATGAAAGTATGAAATGTTTGCTCTTCCTACTCATTCATTTGTCTGTTGGGAGTCGTTGTATTTTTATATGTTTGCTCGAAGTTAGATTTTCTTCCTCTCGTCACATATGGATCTAAAAATATTCAACTTCTAGTTGAAAACCTGAAAATAGCCTCAAAGCATGAATTAAAGTCCATGTCATGAAATGAAGGAACATGTTTCTATCATGTGAAATGAAGTATTTGTGACTCAACTGTCCTCTGATGTCACAGCAGCCCTGAAGGCCTGGAGTCTCCAGAGAGACAACAAAGTTCTCCTGCTCAGAGCTGGACTCTTTCACGTTTTCAACTGATTTAATAATTGATTTGTAATGAACTGTTTTGTTCAAGTCGTACATTTAAAGATTATTCAAGTCGTCCAAGATTAATAGTTAATAAACTACAAAATCATGATGGTTTAGAAATATGATGAGATTTTTTCAGTTTCAGAAATGAAATAATTCTTAAGTTCAGGATGATTTGAAATATTTAGGCTTTAAAACTATTGGATCTGATGCAACATGAATAGACTCAGAGACTCATTCAATCCTCGTCCTATTAGATTGTTTAATTCTAAATTTGGAGGCAGGAATGAAGGGAAAGGATTGTGTTTTCTATTCTGTATTAACCATTGTATTCTTTTCTTTGTGTTTTTTCCCTTGATCTGTGTTCTTTATATTTGCACTTTGTTCTTACGAAAATATCGTCTGCTGTGATCTGGAAACCCAATTTCCTGAAGGAGATCTCCATCCATCCATCCATCCATCCATCCATCCGTCCATCCATCCATCCATCCATCCATCCATCCATCCATCCATCCATCCATCCATCCATCCATCCATCCATCCATCCATCCATCCATCCATCCATCCATCCATCCATCCATCCATCCATCCATCCATCCATCCATCCATCAATCCACTAAGGTTTATATGTGACTCTATAATATTGCATATAACTTAAATTACAGAGGATTCAATAATCAATTGATTAATTAATGAACATTCATAGATGTGATCACATGATCAGATGCTTTGTGTCGCTCACATATAAATGTGTGTTGATTGTTTATCATGAGCTCACGGTAGATTCCATCATAAACTAAATAACATCTTGAAAGATTAGTTCAGTGTTATTTGTACTTGAATAAAACACATGTTTGTTGGATCAACTGTTGACAGAATACTCAGACTAGGAAGACCCTGCAGGCAAATCTTAAAATAAAGATTTCCATCATCTCTGCTCTGAGCAGTTCAACTCTCAAACATACACTAAAGCTGCTGTCAATCATTTTTTCTTTATTCAGAGTCTGGAATAAATAAACAGAGACTCTAAATGTCAGGATCTCTTCAGATTTATTCCAACTTTGATTTATTCCACTTTATTCATTTAAACTTCATGTTGTTGGAGCCAAAAAGAAAAAAAAAAATATGGTAATTATGCTACAAACCTTTTAATATATTACATATCATTGAGTATTTTTTATTTTTTCATGAATTAAACACTTAATCCAAGTCAAATGACTAAAGCCTTTAATCCTTCTTTTCAGACTCATTTCCCAGACGCTGTATGTAAATCTAAATACTTGAAATAAAAATATTGGCTTTAAAGGAAAATAAACCAGATTATTCTGCTTTAATTATATTAGAAAGAAGAAAAGAACAATAGTCAGATCAGTACTAATTTAATTTGAGTTAAAGTGGAAGTTTAATATTTTATCTAGTCATTGATATCATGATTTACATGAAACTTTATGATTCAATGAACCTCTTGAAATGTATCTTTGATGCTTCTTGACAGATTAATTACATCATTAATCTCAAAGTGTGATTCAGGATTTAAAGAAAGATTCAGAATGTGATACAAGAAAGTTTGGTGGCGTCGAAAATGATCTTTTAAAGAAAGCAAGAAATTATTTCAGATCTTTAAAACGTACACAAGTGCATGTTATTTAAAAAAAACATTTGTTTTGTGACTTGCAGATGTTCCTAAAGATACAGTTTGTGACTCGAGAAAAGATCAAACTGCTGTAGTAATATGTTGAAACATGGTCCACTGAGCCAGAGCATTTCTCAGGCATCAAACCAACATCCCTGAATCTCCTCACAGTGGCTCGTTGAGGACATTTCAACGAGTCGTGTTGAAACTTTGCAGCTCAGAGAATCCCTTCAGTAAGATCTGCAGATGATTGAAGTAGAAACAAGTCCAGGATTGATGATCTGCTGCTGCAGTCTGGACAAGAGTCTCTTGACATGATTCTAATAAACTTACTCAAGTATAAACATGACAATAAAATCCATTTACATCTTTTTAAATGTTGTTTTCAATTAAATAAATTGTTCAAGCGTCAACATTTCTTTCCAACCAGGCCTGAAGAACAACTTCCAGTTTACTTTAATACATTATTTTTAAATATTCAAGTATTTACCAAAGATACTGATGACATTATTGAGTTTAAACAACGATTAAAATTGATCTAGACTTTTGATAAAGATCCAATATGCACAAAATATTAAATCAAGACACTTTAGAATAGTTTTTTCTAAGGTTTTCAAACACAAACTAGTAAATACACAAACAATCCAGTGGATAAATGTCACTGTTTTGTTGACAATAAATGTTCTGTTGAGTCAGATGCTGATGTTCTTGTTCACTGTGACATCAACGTTGACATTTAACTTGTAACTTTATATCATTTTAATTGAATCAAAGTTCAATTGAAAAACTAGAAATAATCCTTTGTATTCAACTTAAATACTTCTACTTCTCAGTGTCTTCCTGACCTAAAAACACAAGTTATTTCTAGTTATTCTATCCCAGTGGTTCATATTAAACAAGCTCACCTGACACTTCACTGATACAACTTGATTTATGAATCTTTACATTAGTTCTGGCTCGACGCACAAAACTTTGACCTGAAGCTGAAGTGAAATGTTGCTCAATATGTCTGATGGTGCTCGAGTAATGTTCTGATTCATTTCTTATTACAACTTAAAAAACACATGAAAAAACAACAAAAACTTCACCAAACATTAGCCTAACTTTTAAAGCTATATTTATTTAAATGTAACAGATCCATCGTAACAACAAACATCATTGACTTCAGACTAACATCTTCAGAAGTGATGCTTTTAAACTAAGTTATAGCAGAAAAGCAGGAAGAAAAAAAGGCGAATCATTGGTTCTGAGCTTCTGTAAGTGTCTTATCTTTCTGCTCCACAGCAGGATTTACATGTTTGTCATATTCAACACTTGCTTCTCATCCACGGAAGAAGATGAAAATAATCTCAGCGTCACTGATAACATCCTCTAAAGAGTCGACATTTAAGGCCTGAATCTTCAGACGGTCAAACATAGACGATGGAAACGATAGATTTTAAGCAAAACTGACTCACAAACGTGTAGATTTGATCGTTTGTCGTTCAAATGTTGAATTTCTCACCAAATATATTCTTCTCTCTCATGTGACTGTGTTGACTGAACTGAACCCACAGTCAAGTAGAAAATAACACAATAGAAACTACTTTGTTTTAAACCTTGTGTGTACCTCAGGGTCAAAGTGACCCAACTGCAAGAAAATAAGGGTTAATTATTTTTTTATTTCCAGTAAAAGACACAAAATAAAACAAATTCTTGTGGATTCTCCAACAAGATTGTTCAGTAATTCTACAATAATGTTAACAATATTATAGAAAACATTTTAAACTAAAAATCGCCTCAAAAACTAACAATATCCATCCATCCTTCTAGAGACAAAAACAATCTTTAAATAAGATTCATTATAAACTCAAGTCTTTCACTGTAACAAAGCAGGTTTCTTTACCCGATGAATAAATCCAATTAAAATGTTCTTATTTTGAGCCATATGTGAACAAAAAGTGAGCATCTGTTCTTTTCCTGGCACTTCATGACTTCAATTACACAAACTTACAATATAATTATTCTTTATTTAACTAAGGTAAGGTAAGGTAAAACTTTATTGATCCCTCAGGAGGTCTCCTTCGGGAAATTGTTATCTTTTACAAACTCATTCCAAACATGATTTATATCTCAAATCCAGAGGTGAAAATGTTATATATTGCAGCAGGAATATCAATAAATCACTTTAATTTAATGTTGACCGAACCAGGCTGAGAAAATAAAGTGTAAACAAAACATGCTCTCGTTCATTAAACTTCTTCAAGTCAGAATAAAATCGGATTAATTGTTGGAGAAGTTAAGTAAACACAACACGATATAAATGAGTTGTTTGTATTTTTCTATTATTCAATTATTTGGGCAACATTATAAAAATCACAAGAAAAGCTGTTTTTCCCCTCAGAGAGTGACACACCTTCAAATTATTTGTGGATCCAGATGGTAATACAGAACAAGACAAATATCTAAATCGTTGGATAATCTTTTTATTTGTGCTTTTCACTCATTTTCTCAGACTCCTGTGTTTGTCTTATGTTGTCTTAGCCTTTTAGAGTTTTTATATATTTTTATGTACTTTTAACTGTGTATTACTTTTGATTGTTTGTTTGACGCTTTGTTACCCTGGTCTAGAAAGATCTTTACAAATCACTATTACTTACTTAACTCTTAATAATCTAATTAATAACCAAAACAAGTGTTTTTTTTCAAGAGTCAAATATCATTTGAACTAACAATTTATTTTATTAATATTTTCCTTATTTGTCTCTAAATATGACAAAAGGGTTTTTGTTTTAGGAAGTTTTTACTCTGCTTTTTCATTATAGTGAGTATTTAAAGCTCCTGAAAAAAGACGTAAGTGAAGAAATATTTGCTTCTATATCAGATGACAAAATATATTAAAATTATAATTAAAGTATATTTTGCTTGAGTTTATTATGGGTTATATACGTTCATTCATGTTTGCTTGACTGTCCCTAAAACACTATCAAATGTGAAGAAGAAGAATCACTGATCACGGATCAATAAATAAACAGCTGCTCATGTCGTAACAACATGTATGAACAGCTGATGGACACGTCTCTGGATCCTCAGGTGCTTTGAATTCAAGTTGCTGCTGCTTCTACAGAACATACGCTGATGAATCAACAACATGTAGAAGTGATGTTAGAACAGTGTGGGAGGAACAGGTTGTGTTGTTGATGCAAAGCTGCTCAGTGTTGTTGGGATGAGTGTGTCATCAACCACCTACACACACACACACTCTACTCCACGTCAACCTCTCAGTGTTTGTGTGGAAAGATGACGACGTTACACAGTCACATCCATATGGTTTCAACTCCATGTTCACCTGAGAGATTGTTCCGCAGTCACTTCAGGACAGGATTTGAAATGCTGCTCTTGAGAGAACTCTGAAGACACTTGAGCTCATGAAGGTTGAAGAAGTGACACGAGCATCATCACTGACAAGAGGAAGATCAGGAACTTAAACATTTACACTCAAGGATCATGAAAACTAACTTGTTTGGAGCAGCAAAGAAACGAGGGATGAAAACTAAACCATCATATTCCATATCAAACACCTGCTTCTTCCTCTCGCGTCTCAACTATACGTTCATTCCAACACTGGCTTCAATTTGCATTTTAATCACGACTTGATTTCCCTTCAGTGATGGTTTGGAGAAGTCGTAGCAGTTTCACGTCTAGAACTGTGTCATCGAGTGTCTCTGGACTGTTGTGTTCATGGTTCTCCAGTAGATGTCACCAGTGGTCGCACATCAAAACTCCTCCAGGTGTTCAAAATAAAGAGAAGAAATCACAAACCAGTATCAATACAGATAATTTATTTGAAGAATTTAGAAAAATCCATTATAAATATTTTGGTTATTTTAAGTTAGTTAACCTTTGACGTTTTAAATGCTCTTTATTATGTTTTACACACAGTTTCTTTAAATTGACGTAAATTAACCATGTTATAAAAATACAAAAAGTATCCGAAAAAATCTGTGTGTCCATCCATCCATCCCTTCATCCATTCGTCCATCCATCCATCCATCCGTCCGTCCATCCGTCCATCCATCCATCCATCCGTCCATCCATCTATCCATCCATCCATCCATCCATCCATCCATCCATCCGTCCGTCCGTCCGTCCGTCCGTCCGTCCGTCCGTCCGTCCGTCCGTCCGTCCATCCATCCATCCATCCATCCATCCATCCATCCATCCAAAAAATTGAATCAACGGCTTAAGAAATGACTGAAATGCCTCTTTGTCTTTATACTTTTAATATTAAATACAATTATATTTATATTTTCATCTTCATGTAATGTCCTGATTTGATTTGATTCTTTCTCTAGAAACATAACCACAGTCACACCTAAAGTTACATTTACTCTCAACAACACATGAATCAAACTGAACATATAGAAGTAAATGAACCTGATTGGTGTATTGATGGATATTGATTGATTGAAGGAAGTGCTGACTTCAGCTCATCGTATCCAATAGACGTTCATTATAGAAACGACATTGATGGAACCTTGACTTCACTTTGCAGGTGATTTAAACCCAAGTGTGATCCATCATTCTTAGTAAACAACTCACTATTCGTCTCCTTCTTTCTTCAGCTTCATTCCCTGTTGCGTCTTCCTACTCGTTTTCTTCAACACACCTCATCCCCTATTTTTCAAACCCACCTCCAGCTCTTATCACATCCAGACCATATTCTTAAGTGATTATTCCTGAAGACCATTTTCTCTGACAAACGCCGAGCTTTGGTCGAAGGAACGACGATCGCTGCAAATGAGTTTCTGTTGATATTCATTGTGTTTCCATGACGATCCACGATTGAACTTCTTTCCATATTCAACGTCTTTGTTTCAAAACAGATCGAGACAAAAACCTGATTCATCTACTTTTAAATGGTTCAATAAATAGATAAATAGGTTCAATAGAAACGTTCTTGCACCACAGACTGGTTTAATGTCGGCTCTAATGTCTGACCTTCACATAGAAACAGAAAACATAGAGTAACATCAAACGTTAAGGGCATGAAAAATATACATCACTACACTTTATACATCACATCACTATTATCAGTGAGCAGAGAAGCAGATGCAGTGAACAAATGCTCCTCCCATGATGCAACACTAACAGACTCAGGGACTCATTCATTCCTATATTCAGTCATTAATGAATGAATGTAGTTTTTTACATGTTTACTTTTGTTTTCGCTTCACTTTTTATACAGTTTGAATGTATTTAGGTTAAGAAAATTACTTTTATTCTTTTTTAAATAAGGGCCAGGTTTGACATCAACACTAAATATAATTCTCAACATATAATGAAACATACAAATAATTCCTTTTTATTTTGACAATGATTCTCATTTCAAATGTAGCAGCAGGTCTTTGAGAAGATTCATCTCAACATGTGTTGGATTTTTCTATATTCATAAGAAAATAATGTGAAAAAAAATCATATTTTTGTCAAGATAACAATAAAATCACCTTTTTCTCAAAGTGTATCTTTATACTTTATTTTAATATGAATTGAAAAATTAAATCTGACAATGAAACTGTAGTTTAAAAACACATGTTCTACGTTTATTATAAAACTAGGTAAAGCTGGAGTAAACCCACTTCCTGAGCATGATTTTAAAGTAGAATTTGATACTAACTGCATACATTGATTTAAACAGTCACTCCTGAACGCTGGGATGCATAGATTTCACACTTGAGTTCCACAGATCTATGGTGAAGGTTTGTCTCGATTCACTGCTCGGTTTGAAATCATCGATTTCCCTGGAAAATCCAATTCTTCACAGTTTCCAAATATAAATGTGCAGATGTTCTGCCCAGATGTTGTTGCCTTTTATCAGCTTCAACCTCCTGCAGCTGGAATCACAGTCACAACACATTGACTATCAATGATCAGGTATTGTTGAGTTTTTCTCAGTCAGTCGAATAAAAACACTGGTTAGAATGAAATGTAGAGAAGAAGCAACATCTTAACGGTGACTTGAAGTAAACAGAACATCTTTAACCTTGTGACTCAAATCAATGTTTCAAAGTTAATTCATTCATTTTACTATTTAATATCAGTCTTTAATTCTGTGGTGTCAGCATTATTTTTAATGTGTTATATTTCTTTAGACGTGTGAACTTTTGTCAATGATGTGTTTGATCCTCAAAGAAGGAGAAGTCGAGGCTCATGTCGACGTCTTGTCGACTCGAGGCGACAAAGAAATGATCACAAAGCAAAGCAGCTCATATTCAAAGAACGTCTCAAGATCCAGAGATTTACATTCAGAGCAAGAGATCAGAAGTGTCTCCTCAGAAAGAACCTGCTGTCGCTGAACATCAACCACTGCAGGCTTTTTGGAACAACATGGTGTCAAAAGACAAAAATGTAATTAAAAAAGGAGGTAAAGACCATGTAATTACCAAAAGAATGTTTTTAAAAAATAATAGTTTATTGTCTAAACATGTAAAAAGACCAACAAAGACTAAACAGGAAGAAACGATAAAGACTTTGTAAAGATCACGTCGATACAATAATCCTGCAGGAGATCCTGTTGGAAAGAAAGACTTTGATAAATGAACCAATTCTAGATTCTTTCACAGAGAGGTTTAAACAAGTGATTAAGAGTTGAATCACCTGCAGCAGTTCTGCACTGATTTACCAACATATGGATCGTTTCGTTTTATTAGATTAAATCTGCTTCATATTCAACACTAACACATTCTTAAGCTTAAGGTTTAAAGATAAGTCTGAAGGTTAAATGATTTACTGCTATATTTACCTCAAATAAAAGCCAAAGTTAAACTTTCTTTCTTGATCAAAATGTAGATTTAAGTCAGTGATTACATGAAAGACAAACATGTTTTGACTCTGCTATGAAACAATGTCATATAAGTATGTCATGTTCACACCATTGGTTAGTTTAAGAAACATTTTTATGCAGGACTTGACATGGTTTGGAAACTTTCGTCCACTGATAAAAAATATTTAATTAAGTATAAAGTCCATAAATACTAACTCACCTGAAAATCAAACATACACTATAAACTTCTACAAAAGACCAACATGAGACGTGACTTTATGAAAACAGAGAATACAATCAAAACTACGATTTTAAAAACTAACATTAAAATATAGTTTTGTGGGTAAAAAGTAACTTTAAAGGATATTATTGTTCATGAGGTGCAGTCGTTATAGAAGTGACTGATGATTCCTTTAAAACCTTCCTTTGTTATGTCCTGTCATTTATGTTCTGGTTTTATTGTGAAGTCCTGATCCGTGTGTTTCAGTCTCGTCAACTTCCTCTTGTGCTCCTGATTGATTTGTGTCACCTGTGTTTTCGTCTCACCTGCTGCTGTGATCCTGGATTGTTGTCTTTAAAACCTTTGTCTGTCATGACGTCACAGAATCTCTGGTGTATCATTGAACTATTGTAGTTCTTGTCAAGTATTCAGTTCAGTTGCTCAATGTTTTGTGTTTTTTCATTAGTGAATTCTTCTTTTTTTCAACTGTTTCCTGTTTTTATTTTGAGTTTCCAGCTCCGAGTCCTGAAGGTCCAGATGGATCCAGAGCCAAAGAAAATACCTGCATATGTGTTATTTAAACTATATTTCCTAAATATAAATGTAAAAATGTTTATTATAAACGTCTTTCCAAGTTGATATTTGAGAGAATAAGTTTGATTTCAGATCAAATCTTGAATCAAAGAAAACTAAACCTTTCTTTATTTTCAGCATCAAATGAAAGTGAATTAAACACTGTAGAACCTTTTTTAAGATATTTAATTGTTGACTATGTTAATTTTTAAGTAACATTCCATTACAAACGCCACATATTAAAAGATCAGTTTTTAATCAACACTTTGGTGAAGTTGCTTCTCTCAACTTTCTTCTTCTTGGTGTGTGTTTGTGGATCCGTCGACGACATGGTTTTTGTCGTTCATACATTATTCATTACAATCTGCTGAGAGCCTCCAGAATATCAAATAAAATAGAAATTAAAGTAGAATGTTGGGCTGAAGCTGAGCTATGGAGCCTCCTACACGTTCATCTGTGTTCACGTGAATTTATAAATGTGTCGTGTATTTAACCTCCAGTGGAAAAGTCAATAAAATGAGTATTTTTGTCGTTAAATCCTAATTCAACAGAATAATATTCAAGATAAAACTCAAGTTCATTGACTCGACTGCTTGAGTTGATGATAAATCTGGTGTAAAAATGAACTGAACAAGCGAGTCATGTTTGAAACACACGAGTGTCTCGTCTCAGGAAGTCATTGAGTTTCTACTGTCGACGAAAAACAAAAAGAAAAAAAAAAGGTTTTGACACTAATGAGTAAAAAGGGGCAGCTTTGAAAGTGTGAACACAAAAGTGTGTCACGAGTGGAGAAAACACACAAGCAGAGACACACAAAGATGTTTCCACACGAGACACACTCGAGGTCACACTGTCCTCGTCCACACGCACACACACCTGAGGCGACACTGAAAAGACAGCATTGACCTTGATTTAAAAACATGTTTTATCATCGTTTATCTTTTCATTCGCACTGACTCACCAGATTCTTGACAACAAACAAAATAACTCAGAACATATGAGATGAAGGACGAACACGATCAATGAAAGTGTGTTCTGATCAAGACGCTTCATGAAGCTTCATCGATCCACCAGAGCTGCTGACAACAAACGATTCAGTGAATAAACAGCTGAGAACGATGTGCACGTCAAACTCCCTGAAAACAAGTCATTGGCTGCACGTGCACGTGACGCTGAGGTCGTGCACGTGACGCTGAGGTCGTGCACGTGACGCTGAGGTCGTGGAGAAGCTCAAGTGAACGCCGGTCGACAGGCTTGATTGACAGCTGGTTTGACGAGCAAATGAAAGTGAGACGTGGGGATGACAGTTGAGACGACAACATGCTCCAGAGACTGTAGAGACCATCAATCCACTGAGTTACACTTCAGCTCTGAACCATCTAATGATTCTGCTGCAGCACAACTGTCAGTCATGAGGGAACGTCGCCGTCTGACTTTCATCCACTTGTATGGATGATAACTGGCAGGAAATATTGAATTAAATACACAAATCAATGGTAAACGTGTGTAGAATTTTTATCTACTTAAATAATTCAACTTTTTTTCTGCTGCAACGGATGATTTTCTTCTGTTTACATCATCATCTGATATTTTGAATTCATGAATTAAATTAATTCTTATCATCATCGATAGAATACAACAGAAAGAAAAACAGTAAAATAAAATAGACTGAGATATTAAAACATATAAACTACAACCTCAAATTACCAATAATGACATTTTTATTCTCCACTGTTAGAAGCAGTGTGTGTTATATTTGAAGGTGTTTATTTGCAGGTCAGATCCATCAGTGATCATGAGAAGCTTTTCTAGAAGCTGATTGGACGAGACAAGGACTAACATAGATCGAAATATTCTCTCTTGTAGCTGAAAATAACTTTAATTATTATTATTACAATAGAAAAAAAATGAATAAAACAAATATAAAGGTAGCTGTCAATCAATCCATCTATATTTACTGTTTATAGTCTCTGTGTTTGTGAAGGTCTGTGTATTTATGCTTTATTACAGACTCACAAACCACTCGACAAAATTGCTTGAAAATGAAAATTTAACGGGAGTTTGAACCCGATAATCGGGTTTGAAAGGAGGTAAAATAAAACTTTGTGAAAGATGGTAAAAGAGATAAACCCCTCTGAAAATTCTACTATTTAATATTTCAATTCAATTCATACAATATTTAACACATAATAAATACAAATGATTGTAGTTATTGCAGCTCATTTCAGCTATTTTTAAGCTCATAATCATTTTTTTGTAGCAGCTTTGAAAGGAGTTAACATTAAATAAAATGTTTGATAAACAGATAAATATAACGTACACACAAAGTTTACATCTATCATGAAATATTTAAATATTACAATATACAAGTCCACTAAGAAACATTTATAAATACATGTGATCACTTAATTAAAATGAAAAACAACAAACTTCCTCGTGGAACACGTGCGACCAGTGAACAAAAGTCCATTCGAAATATGGATCGTTTTACAAAGAACATCATATAACTTCATCAAAATAAACACAAATCCCAAATAAAAAAAACACATTTAATGATTATCTAGTGATTCCAACGATTCAGGGATAATTTCTTTGATTTGACCTTGAAAAGGGAGTTGATAATAAAAACTCAAATGACCTTTGTTGTAAATTGTTCAGATTCAACTGTAGTGACAGTTTTGAAAACTCGACATAACCTCATGCATTTGTGTTCGTGTTTTATATATACTTTGTTGTCAATTTAATAGAGTGTTGTTCACACAGAGTAACACAATCCACTTGTGATTGTTGTGCTTCAGTGTTAGATCACGATTACATTGTGTTGAACCTCCATGACATGGAAACAAAGTCACTCGAGGTGAGAGAAAATATTGACTTGTGTAACTGATGATCTTGTTTGAAGCAGCTGATGATTGTGATGCGTCTTCAAACCAAAGATAATATTTGTGTTTAAATAAACATGTTCTTTGTCTAGTGTTGAAAACACAAACTCACACGTAGAGTTTTTGTCATTTAAAACATGATAATGCTTCAATAAATACACGAAAAAAATAAAATATTTTGTAAATATTTGAAAAAAAGGCCGGAATTTATTTATATTGTGTCCATTAACTTCTATTTTGTTGAAGTAAAAAAATACATATAGTCATTGAATGTCAGTGTTTAATGTAAAGATGCATTTAGAAATAAATGTAAAGTGAAGTTGCAGGAAAGATGAACAAGAAAATAATGTTTTTAAGTAGGAAAGTTGTCTTAAAAGTATTATCTTGAAGTAAATCTTGACTCAATGTTGCAGCGAATGAGGCGTCGACAAACGAGTGAGGAGTCGACAAACGAGTGAGGAGTCGACAAACGAGTGAGGAGTCGACAAACGAGTGAGGAGTCGACAAACGAGTGAGGAGTCGACAAACGAGTGAGGAGTCAACAAACGAGTGAGGAGTCGACAAACGAGTGAGGCGTCGACGAAGTAAATGTTTAGAAACGACGGTCAAAGTCTCTGTGGATGATAATGAAGTGTGACAGACGCTGCTGCGTCTCATATGCTCTGAATAAAATATCAAGTCGAGTCACATTTGTCCTACACTGCTCTCTGACACATGGAAAGAGGAAGAAAATCAAATATTGATGTGAAAAAATGGTTTTATATTCCACTGACTCACAGCAACATGTTAAAAAACTACAAGTTTATGTTCTGACAATGATGGTTTGATGAAGCTTCATGAAGCAGTTCATTTATTTTTCACTAGATGTCACTCTCTGTAAACTATCGTTTGAACATCTATTTTAGAAACTTTAAACTGAGAGCGCCACCTGCTGACACTAACACTAGTGACACTGTTTCATGAAGCTTCACCTGTCACTAGTTTCCAAAGAAAACATATAAAATCTGATATTTCTCAATATCTTTCTTTAATTTATGAGTTAATTCTATGCTTTATTGTTGCACTTGTGTGGTTAATGGCAATAAAGGGATTTTCTCGACTGAAACCTTCTTATTTCTCTGGTCTTAGCAACTCTGTGACTGAACTTGAATTCACATCAGTTCCTGATCCACTTCAGGTCATCCTGAGGATCTGGATTACGTTCTTAGATCCACCTTCACTTCCTTCTCTCCTCCTCACGGCCTTGAACTCTTCAGCTGGACCAAGAGTTGCATCACTTTTATCTTCACTGACAAGTCTTAGGAGTGAAGAAGGTTCTGACTAATGATACAAATATATATTCTTATAAAAAACTAAATTATAACTTTGTTTGATTTGTTCTGACCAAACAATGTCAAGGTTGTCACACACAGTATTACATTTAAACACATGACTAAATACTTTTTTTAAAGTGTATTTCCATTAGTCATTTCATGCTCAAGTACCATCATTTATTGAATAATACAAACTGTCAAATGATTCTATAGTCAAGTATTAAATCATCTTGGAGCGTTAAAGGCTGATAAAAAAACAATTTCAAGGATCACCATATCTTTCTGCAGCTGTGACTTATTCTAGTCCGACTTTCTTCAAATCATTTTGTTCGCGACACATTTTCAATCGAAGGTTGAGGTGATTCACCCTGAGAAGAACCACTGCTGTCAATCAAACTATACGAGGTCACAAAAGTGTTTGTGACTTTAGTCGATTTAATTAAAAACACGACTATAATAATGACTAATAAGTTCAATTGAATCATCATACTTTTTATTTTCATATCAATAATGATTATTTTACTGATGCATTTAATATACATGTTGACTTTTCTTGGATGTTTTGTCACTTCATGTTGTTAATGCATATATTTAGAAGTGTCGACAGGATCACACCTGAAGTAAATCCAGGAAGTGAGGAACTGTCTCTTCTGAAGTATTGAGTCACTTCCTGAACACACAAGTCAACCTTCCTTTAATGGAGCGATACGTTAAAAACTACAGTTGATTTGTGTTCAATTGTTTTTAATCCATGACTAGTTTGAGGAAAAAACTTGGTCCAGACATTATGAAACGGTGACTTTCAACTGGATGGAGAATATTTGATCTAAATAAAGTGTGTTAAAGAAACAATACGGAAGTTTAGAAACATCATTTCTGGCTCCCTCTAGTGTCAAAACAGTCCAACTGTTAATTCATAGCTGATCAGTGCATTTGAAAAAAAAAAAACACTTGTAGGATCTTGTTTTATCTTTCAGGTAAGATTTTTAAAAAGTCTGTTATTAAGGTGTAAAAAACATGTGGACACTCAGAGACTGTTATCATTAAAACAATCAGTACAAGTTCTACTCTGATAGTCACGAATGTTAAAACATGTCATTAATATCCATGTGTTAAATATTGTTGCTTTAAAAAGTCTTCACGACTATTATGAATCCCTCACAGTCAATCGTCAGGAGGAAAGATATGTTTTCAAATCCGAGGTGGAAACATTTCTCCCATGAACCCCCTGTGCCTCATTACCCATAATCCCCTCCGCGTCCAGCAGGACTTGTCTTCGTCTTCATTAAGACGAACATGTTGTTGGTGACGATGATGTGTTTTTGTTCTGCGTTCATTGTTACAATCTTTGGGAAACAACAGGAGTTTGAAATAACCAGAAAAATACTATTTTGCAAGTTAAACAACATTCTTAAAATCCTCTCAAAATTCTTGAATTAATCCGACAACATTAAATCCTATGAATGACTTTTAGGAAGAATAAATGTTCAGGACGTCTTTGACCAGAGCTACGAGGACATTATGTTTCCATGAATGGACATTTATCTCCTGGAAATTGCAGTTGTCAGATTGTGGCGTCAGAATGACGAGTGGAAATGATATTTCTGCAGAATAATTGTCTACAAAAGAACATTTACAGCATGTTAATCACCGTTTTGAATATTGTTCTTTTAGCATAAATCTAAGAATATCCATCTGAGGTTGTTGTTTTATTTATTATTATTACAAGTATTTTATTTTAGACTTTAATATTGATGATGTTTTTTAAAGTGCCTTACATTTCTTCGTTTTTAATACATTATTCTTTAGTAGTGAATCAAAACTTTCTGCTACTGAAAAATTAAAATCAAACTTAATTTTATTCACGACAAACTGAGAATGTTGACAAACATTTTAAACCACATTAATATATTAATATATGGACGGCATCTAAAGAGAATATGAGTGAGAATGATGTAGTTTTCTCTAAGAAGATACTGCTTCATGAAGCTTCATCAAGTATCACTACTGTGTTCCAGGTATTGTTCAATGATTTCATCTCCAGTACTGCAGTGAAACACTCTGGACTTTAAATTCTTAAACACATGTGTTTTTGTTGTTACATATATTATTATATCATATTTTCTTCTTGACTATTCTCAAGTGTCAATCAACAGATATTCAGTACTTTTTCTTGTCATGAAAACATGAACTGCTCACTGACGGTGACTCTCATCTTAGTCTGGTCCAAACATCTCTTTTCCTGCATCTTTATGCTTCGATTCATCAACTTGATCCTTGTGTCAAAAGATGAACTTTCTCTTCCAAAAACTTCTACAACTAAGAGCTTCTCTGGTCCAACGACCTTCACACTCTTTATTCTCTTTGTTAGTTCCTTCAGATCTCAGAGCAGAAGTACTTGAACCACCACAACTTTTAAAAGTACGATACATGACCTGAGTGACCTTCATGAAGCATCAACTTAAACCATGACAGTAGATATACATAGAAATAAACACAAATGTGACACATGTAGGACGACACAGATTAAATGTAAATAAAGACTGAAAGTGTGTTTTTCTACAGAATATGTTATTTTGGTCAATGTAAGGAAGATTTATCAACAATATTTTCTCTCAGGAGATATTTGCTGAGTTAATGAAACATTTGTCTGCAACTGAATGATTTTCAAAACTGTTAAAAGAGGAAGAGACTGAGACCTGAAGGGAATTTGGATCTGCATAAAAACTATGAATAAATCATCTCTAAGAAAGAAACACCTTCTCACTTCCAGCTGCACATGGTAAAAGTCACAGAGTCAGTGTTGAGAAACACATTGTATAGATTTATGTTAGTTATTTTATTGTAAAATAACCTTTTTTTTATTGATTCTAACAAACACATGTATTCACTCATATCCACATCTAGATCTTTTTTAGGTCAAACAGAGCAAGGATTCTGAATTATGGGCCAAATTAAATCATATTATTGATGTATTATTCGATAAAACACTAAATGTAGTCTGTATTATTTCTACTTCTACCATTTCTATTCACGACATGAGAGTGATATGCTGTATGATGTTAAAAAACAATCCCTACATCCATCCATTCATCCATCTTTTCATCCTTTTATCCATCCATCCATCCATCCATCCATCCATCCATCCATCCATCCATCCATCCATCTATCCATCCATCCATCCATCCATCCATCCATCCATCCATCCATCCATCCATCCATCCATCCATTCATCCATTCATCCATCCATGTCTAACTAGTAATCCAAGGTTGGATTGTAGGAAAGTATTTTGAGGAAAATGGGCTCAGACTATTTTCTCCGCAGAAAGATCTTGAAGTTCTTCTGGGAGGAAACTGAGGTGTTCCCAGAGGAGACCAGGAGACATATTCTCTCCTCGTCCTGGTCATAGAAACAGATAAATGCTCGTCTCAAAGGATGAACCCAAACTCGTTTGATGTTCAGCTGAAGAATCCACTGAAGGAATGTTTTACTCTTTCATAGATTGTACTTTTGACACTAACACGGCACAGAAATGTCTCTTTGAATCAGGCAGTGTCGTCTGAATCTTTGACATCAGAGACAGACGCACAAAAGAACGACTTGTTGTTTAACATGTCGACAAAAGAGACGTTAACTTGTTACATTTAGGTTCATGAAATGAAAATGTTGCTTTTACACTTGTCGTCATGAATCACACGAGGATTAAATGTCGTAAGAACAAGTGAGTCCATGTGTTTATGAGTCTTAAAGAACGTCTCATAGTTACTTCTTTAACCTCTAAAGACACAGTGACCTCTAGTGACCTCTGACCTCATAGTCCACACGTGTGTCACACAACGCAATGAAATTCTTTCAACAACCTGATTAAAGGTCACCATGAGTCAAGTGTCGACTGAACTCACTCAACAGAACCAACATATGGTGGAAACAGAAGGAGGGAAAAAAACAACAAACACTGGCATCAATTTAGGAAAATAAAAAATGTTTAGAAACAGAAGCAGCGACGCTGGAGACTGTCGACCAGTTTTCTGTTGACAGATTCAATGTTTTATTTTTGTCTTTGTAACGAGTGAGAACCTGAGTTTAAATACAGACAGAACATTTTGAATTTAATTTAACATAAAACTGAGACAATACTTTTTAAATAAAATTGTGTTTTAGTAAGAAAATACCATTAATTTTGACTTATTTACACTTTACTTTTAGATAATCATGTCATTCAGTTTACATGCTTTTGATAAGAAGCTATAATTTATAAATAGCATGACATTTGAAATCATAGTTATGCATAACTAGAAGAGTCGATCACATCCATTTCAAATATTGATCTTATGTCAAAAATCCGTTAGTTCTGGGTTTAAATAACTAATATTGAGTTAGCAGCAGGAACGATTGAACTAAATGGGCGACATAGCTCAGATGATAGAGTGGTTGCCTGCAGTCCAAAAGGTTGCAGGTTCAATCCCAGCTCCAGACAAGCTTGTGTCGTTGTGTCCCTGAGCAAGACACTTCACCCTGATTGCTCCTGATGGTGAACTTGGCGCAAGTGTGCAGCCTACTCCCATCAGTATGTGTGAATGGTTGAATTTCCCCTCGCGGGACTAATAAGGGATTCTAAAAAAAAAAAAAAAAAAAAAAAAAAAAAATGTCAATAACCTGGAGAAATGTGTTAACAGGTAAATGGGACACTAAGGTAAAGTAGTAGTTTAATGGTTAAGGTGTAAATGTCACCAAACAAGTGTTTGTTTCCCTTAAAACTGCTGCTGAATCATGATCTTCATTGACAGGTTCAGCCAAACATCTCACTTTAAGATGTAAAATCTTCAACAATCAAGTTTTGGGTGAAACTACATAAAAACCCAACACAGGTCAGTTTATTTCCAAAATAACTTTATAGCAGTAAATAAACTCATGTTATTATTGTTGTAGAGCTGGTCTGAGTGCAAGAGTTGTAGGAGGCAGACTCACAAGTTTGTTGTTTCAAACCTTAACTTAACTTGAACAAACTAAACTTCATCAAAAAGCCAAACTAATAATAATGTGCTCAGCTCATGACTTCTCTTCTCCACCACATGATCTACTGACCTTTGAATGATGCTGGGAGACCAGTGCTGTGTCTCAAATCGCATACTACTCTTAGTATACTAGAAGTTAGTATGCATCAGTTTAGTGTACGTACTAACTAGTACGCAAATTCTCCGCAGATAGTATGTCTCAAATCAAACTCTGCTGCTACACACTAACCGGAAATCACATGACAGCTTCTTCTTCTACTACTATTTAACGATGTTTCAACCAGCTGTTTGAACGCTATCGCCACCTGCTGGCAGCACGATTTGCAACTTTGAAAAAAGAAATAAAGAAAAAATATGAGAATCTAAATAATCGCGAGATATTTAAGCTGGTATCAGCAGCAAAGACGTGTTTATCCTCCTACTGCTGCGGAAAATGCACCTGTAAGTATATGCATATATATGCATTTATATATGACGTAACTTCCGTTTAAAACGTCACTAAGATGGCGGCTGTTTAGTGTGTTTAGTGTCCATCGAACCATGCTCAGTTTTGTGGGCGTGTTAGTACGCCACTTTAGTGTGCATGGCGCACTAAATTTCGCATACTAAGAATTGAGACGCACTAACGCACTAAAAATACTAACTTTTAGTACGTTAGTATGCGATTTGAAACACAGCACAGGACCTGAATCCACCTGGACTGAACCAACCTGAGTCCAACTACTTCCTTTAAAATATTACAATACATTCTGTTTATATCATGTTAAACCAACAGGTTTCAATTAAAACATGTTCATTTCAAACAACTGCAGTTAGAAATACAAGACATGATGTCAAACTATAGACATTTAAAACTGTCACTCAATAAACATCTCCCCCCAGAGATGGTTTCATCCAATCACTGATGATGTCATACAGGTGTTAAAAGCAGGAACTAAACTGACCTTTAACCTTTTGCCTCTGGACCACATGGTGAGTAAATCACATCCTTCATGTTCGTGACTAAATAATGAAGGATTGAAGAGACGAGTCGTGTTGTTTCACCTTCTTTGTCACACAATCTTAGTTGTTGACTTGAAAAACTTATTTAACCACCACAAGTGAAATGTATCTTCTTTCTTTTCATGAGAAATTCATGTTCAAGAGAGTAATTACAAAAATATATATGTATGAGATAAAAAAGAAAATAGTTCTCTTTAAAATATAAGTTAATGAGTCATGTTACCTATTTTTAATGGACCTTCTATAGTTTCTCTCACTGGTTTGATTCAAATATAAAGCAGCAGTTTATTGAAGTAACTGTTGTAAATGTTCAGAGAAATAATGATGATCATGATCCAGTTTGAATAGAATATAAATACTCATGAGATCTGGACGGATTCCCTGGTTTTAAAGCAGGATATTGAACATGAGTTGAAACCAAAGTCTAGAATAAGAAACAGCGATTTTCTTCCTGGTCCTGAACGTTAGTCATTTTCCTCAAACAAAGCTTTATGTGAAGAGAATAATAAATTAAAAGATCAGTCACTCAGGAAGAAACCAGTAGAAAATACCACCTCGTTCTTTTCCCTTAATGACTGAGAGAAATATCCAGTGAAGGAAGTGAAGGTGAAGCGAGAAAAGGTGGAGAAGGAAGAAAAACTAAACCACTAATGATCAAGGATTCATGAGCACAGTTTGAAATGGTGTTAGAATAACAGAGACTGAGGTGAGAACGAAACAAAAAAACAGCCACGAGCTTCAGCAGCAACAGAATGAGTTTTTACTTTCAAACTTCAAAAGCAAAATATTCTCCCTTAAGAATGTGGACCCGAGTGTGTGACACAGTTCTTGGATGTTTGGGGTTTGCAGTGATCCTACGCTTTTACACTATATTTTAAATTGATTTAAATATTGTCGGATTGTAAGGCTTTTGCAGTGAAAGTACAATTACGATCTCAGAGTTAGATTCCTCACAGCTCCACACCTTCACCTGTGAGATAATGATTTGTTCTCATAATGTTCCGAGTCTAGTTTAACTTGGACCAGCCTGATGTCCTTTTAAATAGAACGAGCCTCGAAGCTTGTAATAGCAGACGCTCACACCAGCCCAAATGGTTCTTCTCCACATGAAGGAACTGTAGTGAAAACTCATCTCCAGCTGATTCTCCTCCAGGCTGAACACATGGATCCTCCAGTAAATACACAGGATTCTACACTTTTACACTTGGAGCAGATTTATGGACCTGAACAAATGCATTATTTCCATTCAAACTCAGAATTGTTGGTCAAATATAAACCAAACATGGATAAGATGTAAAAATATAAATGTATTTAACGACATTCAACTTGGTAACGCATATCTTTAGAAAATAAAATGAACTTTTTCAACAATGTGGGGCAAATTGACAAAATACTTTTAAAGATAAGTTTGTCTCATGGATGTTACAAAATGTGCAATTCATATGTTTTATAAAATATTCTATTTGTTTGAATTCATAATTCAAAAATATGTGCACAACTGTTAGAAATAATGACATGTAGTTTGTATTCCTGTTTTAAACTGTATTTTCATTTTTACTGTTTACATGATCTCAGATCCTTGAGCTTTTTTGAATCATCAATATTTTTCATGCTATAAGTTATTAGTTTGAAACAACGCATGTGTCAGCGTGTTGTTCTTCATTAAAGAGAACACGGTTAATAACAAGCCGACATTTTACTTTCATTTAATTCAAACTCTGCATAACAAAGCGTTGTCCTTTATACCGTTTGTGAGCATAATTGACAAGAGTTCATGCAGCAGTAATGGATCATTTGCTGAGATTGTTGTGAAATAAAATCAGTCATTAAATGACATCGAAGTGTCAACGTGTCTGAAGTAGCATCTCTGGAATCTCTTGATACGTATATTACTTGCACTATAATTGTTTGATTGTAACTTTTAAATAACTACTTTTGCTTACACACGCACACGCACACGCACACACACACACCCCAACCATTTTTACAAAGTCGTCTAGAATAAAAAAGACACCAATACAACTTTTTAACCTCTAGAGATGATCTTAATTTGAAATAGTAATACATTGTATCAGCACGATATGGATGTTATTTGCACTACTGTGTACTTATCACATTAAAATACATAATTCCCTTCAAATGTTAACACAATATTCGTAAGTGAGGAAATTATTTCAAATTTTCACATTTCTTTGGAGCTTCGTTAATTTCATCTTTGGGGCAGATGCAAGTACATTGTTCATTTAAAGGTACATAATAATATGGGATGATGAAAATACAATTAAAAGACACAACACACACACACACACACACACACACGTGTACATTAATAAGGGAGATATTATACAAACACTTAATACATAAAACCCAAGCAAGTTTTTAATCAGAACTATATTATCTAAGCTAATTTTGAATCAATGTATGTGTATTTGTGCTCACATGGCTGCAGTAATTGTAGTGAATATAAATAATAGCCACATGAAATAAAATGTAAAATACAAGAAAAGCCTGTCAAGAAATGGAATAAAATGGCTTGAAAACAGTCTAACCATCGAATGACTGCAATATTACATCTGAATAAACCTATTTAAGAAAATAATTTACCATCAGTAAATGTATCAATTATGAGTTAAAGATGAAAGATAACAATATATGATGACAGTAAGTATTTTAGTGTCACATAATAACTGGTAGGATACGGGAAATTAAAAGTCAATCATCTAAATCTAATGAATCATTCAATAGATTAAAATGACAAAGTATTAATTTCACACTTCACACTCGCATGTTCTTTTATTACTTCTTGGCAGTGATTTGTGAGACAGAGATTAGTATCAGTTCATGGCAACACTTCAGCGAGTCTCTTTATTGACATCACTGTGGACTGTAAAATAAATAAATGAAATATTCAGTTGAAAATGACAATGAAAACCTAATAGTTTGATGACATTCAAGCAACATCACCTCCTGCTCACCTGATCATCTACGGAGCCTCAAACATCACGTCTGCTCCTCAACCATTGGATTTAAAATGTCAGGAGAAGGATTTTCATCTCAGATGGACGGAGAGAAAAACTGATCATTTTACCTCTAATGTCACTTTTGTTCTTCACTGAGTATCAACCATCAGTGAAGAGTCACATGGTGTCATGAAGAAATTAAAATCATTTAAATATAATCTCCACATAATTCAAGAGTTAATGGTCTTTAGATGAAGCTGTGAAGTTAATTAAAGAAGGAAGAATACAATCAATAAACCGCTGTAGTTCTGGAAAATGTTGGTCTTATTGGAGTTTTTTTTACCTTAAGCTTCAACAATATTTCAAGTTTCAAATTCAACACATTCTAGAGTCGAGTGTTTCATTCATTGTCTCTGAAAAGAAAGAAACTGCTTCATGAAGCTTCATCATCACTTGTCAGTCCACGAGTCCAGAACTCCAGGAAGATAAAAGTAACGTCTGAGATCTTGTTCTTTGTCACCATTTAAAATATCTTCTATTCCACAATAAACATGTTATAATCCTGAATTTATTCATAAAGATAATTTTAAATACTGTAGTAACTGCACTTTACACAATGAAGGGATGTTGGCTCTGCAGTATTTATTTTTTACTGATATATGAGATAAATTATTATATTTTATAAAGAGGTAACGTTGATTAAAAATTACAATAATAATACAAATGAATGTATAAATATTTAAAAGAGTTTAAACAATGTGGGGTTTGAAAAAGTGAGATATGTGAGTCAATTAAATTGTTAAATATGATTTTCTATCAACACAAAGTGATTCGTTTCACAAATAAATGCATAACTTTAGTTCTTTCATGTCCCAGAGGAGCATCTTTGCTTGAGGCACAAATATCTTCACGTTTACTACAAGAAAACCTTTTATCTGTTAAATCTACAGTAAAACATTGAGTTCACTCTCGTCACTCGTGTACAAATGTTTGTGAGTCTTTGTCACGTCTTTGTTGTTCATGTTTTTCTCTTTATTTTCTACTGTCGAAGAGAAACATTGTCTTGAAATAAAAAAATAAAAACGAATATAGTTTTTATTTTACTTGGATCTAAAGTGAGCTGTTTTTTCTACGTGTTTAAAATATCAACTTATTTTCTCATATCGTTCCTGGAATTATTTCCACCTAAACTGCTGACCTGAAGAATCTTTTCATTCCACTGTTAAAATATTCTGTCGTGTCTTTGTCATTATTTCCATATAAACATGAGTCAAAATAACTCCTTCAACAGCTTTGAGAAGATAAAACCTTTTAGAAAACAACTGCCACAACAATAGAGACAAAGATAATCCAGAGAATTCCAAGAGAAGGAAACAGTGTTTGAACGTCTGATCAGGAGACGAATGGAAACAAACGTTTCTTCCATCGATAAATATACTTTTCTTTCTCAACAATAGTGAGACTCAAGGCGACACTTTTCTCACGAGACCTTCAGCATAAATATGATAGAACTGTCCTTTCATAACCTCTTGACCTTTGACCCTTGAATCACCACCTCTACACAATAATCATCAATGTTTTGATCAAACTTCTTAAATGTTTATTTGTTCCTCACCAGAGACTCTGGTTCTTCAGTCCATAAACACAGACTCCACACAAAGAGCTTCACTCACTGGTTTGGCTTGATTTCCCTGAAGACGTTTGTTTTTAAACACATTTACAGAATCATCTTGAATTGTTGAGTAAAAACAGTCGACCTTGACTCATGATGAGTTATTTGACTCTAAACTGTTCAGACCTCAGAGTTTCTCCATCGACACACTCGAGTGTTTGTTGTTCGTCTTTTACTCACAACAGCTTCTGTGTTTTTCAAACCTTCACTGAAAAGACCTTCTGACTCCAAGGTCAAACCTCTGAAGCAGAAAATAGCGACGCCAGCATCACAACTATATTCTCTACTGTCAGAAAAATATACATTAGAGGAGGAATAACTTGTTTGGAAAACATAGAAGGAAAAATAGTTGCTGCATTTACTAGACAAGTAAAAAAAATGAAGTATCTTAATTCATAATTTTAATAAATGTGAAAAGGTTCAACTGCATAAGGAACTAAATAAAATGACCTTGTTTAACATTAAACGTATGTTTGGTGACATTTGTTTGTCTTTTTATTTGTTTTATTTCTTGTTGTTCCACTGAGATACAAGTCATTCTCTTCTGGGCAAGAGTGTCTTATTATTGAACACATGAGCTGAAAAGTTGAATTAAAGTTTAATAGTGAGTCTCTTCTCTTCTACATCGTCTTCTTTTCATCCTTTTCTTTTCAACTTAACCCTTTGATTTTCTTTTGTGCTTCATTTCCACGGCTGTGTTAACCTGGTCAAGGGTTGGTGGTTGAATGTTGACTAAAGAGAGAAAAGACATCAGACGTGAGAAGAATTGTGAAGTTAACTTGACATTGTTTATGAAGCGAAGATGTTGAACATATTATAACATAAGTTCTTAATGTTAACCTTTGGTTGGACTGAAATAAATAATAGACAAGATGAAACATTAATGTTAGATTTATGTCTGATTATAACAGAAAATAAGCAACAAAATATCACAGGTTCTAGTGTGGAAAACGTATATGTTAGTGAATAAAGTAAAAGACATTAAATCACACAGTGATGGATCAATGGTTAAATTAAATATAATTTAAAATTGCTCTAAAAACTGCTTTAACTCTATAAAATACTGACATTTGTACAGTTTGAACTGATGCTTTTGATTCACCTCCAGTGTATTTATTGTAGAAAATCATGTTTGTTTGATAAATTAAACATATTTTCCAACATTATTCTTCTTTGTGTTCAGAGACGTTTCGTTCTTTTATTAAAGACAGATATTAAACTCTGCTGCTGATAATGTCGCTCGTCATCTGCACCAAATCAAAAGCTCTAAATTAAAAACATCATGTCATCCAAACAACATATTCTGCTTCCATCGCTCACTTTAATTTTCCATCCATCAAATATCGTTCATCACTTTCTTTCATCGTATTAAATGTCATTGTTGTGATAGTTTTCATAATTACGTCTGTTTGTTTGCATGTGACATGGAGGCTCTCGTCATATTACGATATTGTCTTCTTGGAAATGACACTTTCAAATAAAGCAACAGAAAACTACTTAAAAGTAAACATCTAGCGATAATAAAATAAATAATCATATATGATGTATTATTGTGTATGTTTCTATTCACCTTTGACTGTTCCATTATAATTTAATTCAACAAGTCGACTCACAGACTGTCTGGACCACATACTGTGCATTTGTTCAACCATTTGACTCGTGTGTGAACCTGGAGAAGATCAATATTGTTCTGAAGCTTCATTGCTTTGATCGTCTTCTACTCTCAGGCTCCATCGTCTCAGCTTCACTGTCTGTTCTCACGACAACGACCATCATTCTGCTCCTGGTTCAATGTTTATGTTCATGACGGAGCTTTTATTCTCACAAGACCAGACGATAAGATGACGTCGAGTCAACCTTAGTTACACCTTTTGTCTTTCATACCTTCAATAGGTTTTACCAAAAATATTCATAGTACGAATCTGTGCGTGCAAACAAATACAAGCACTTTTCAATGTGGAATTAATCGCAGACTTGTTCGTCCCTTTCCACTCCCTCATTTACATATTTAAATCATATTTAAATGAACCAGAGTCTGTGATTTTTCTCTCCACGATCAGAAAAAAATGAATGAAAACATGAATTTAAACTGGATTAACAGTTTATATTTGTTCATTTAAACATTTCTGACATGGATCACATACTTGAATTAAATGAGTGCAGACGAGCTCCGTGTAAATGTTTATATTTTACATCCAGGGTTATTAAGACAACTATTTGAAACGTCTTAAAATGGAGTTTAACAAGAATAAAACTGTAAATGATTAACCTAAAGAACTGAGTAGTGATGATGATGATGATGATGATGAACGCTACTTAAGGCACATTCTTGTTGCATTTATAAAAATAAAAGTGATTTGTTTACAAATTAAAAATGAACAAATCATGTGTCGGTGTATTTATATAAGTGTTTTTCAAGTATCACTCCGATCACGTGATCACACTAAAATAAACTTTAGCTTCTTTCCTTCTGCAGCTTCACTTTGATCAAACTGACGTGATGTTGTTGCACAAGAACGTCTGTGACTCTCGTAGAGAAGACGTCGATCTGATCATTTTGTTCGTTATATTTTTAAAACAATATAATTCCTTTACAAATTTTCTAAATAGCGTGAAATAGTGAATTAAAATATTCAGTATAAAACGATTGTCTTAAATACAGATGATCCCAGTGGTGGGCCGTCAGGGCCAGCAAGGCCTTCTCTGCTGGCCTAAACATAAGCAGGGCGTGTGTCGTGTCCATGGAAACCACACAGACTAGTGGGAGTGATATTTTGATATAATGCACTGATGTTAATTTGATGATGATCTAAACGTCCTATTGACCTATAACAAGTTCAGATCCCTGTGGTGCATAAAGAACCTTAAAGTACTGAAGGCCTATGTGTGAAATGCACGGCCCGCCACTGGATCATCCATTTGGTGAATGAGAACATTTTTATAAGTTTGTGAATAATTTAATATCAACTTGTGTAACTACAAACACTTGTTAATTTTTGATCAATATTGTTGGTCTGATGTGAACATCTCAACATGACTAGTTAAATCCGTGCTTCATCCTTGTGTTGTGGTCCAGAAGTGACTCAAGAGGTTTGAACTAAAGCCTCGGTTCAGTAGGTTTACACTGACAATACATGAAAGTATCTCAGTCCATCACGGAGGATAAATAATCTGTTCATCACATTCTCATATATCGTCGTCTTAATCTTCTGCACGACACCAACCTACCATTAATCTAAGCCTTGAAACGATGTAGAAGAAACTCATTATTAAGATCAACCATGCAGTGTTAAAAGATTAAATATTTAATTTCATATGTTCACACATGACCACACAGAACCATCAAAAGGCAGGAACTAGTTCCATTATATGATTAAAGTACGATGGGTTTCCTGGGCAGATGATAAATAGCTGTCAGTGTAGTTTGTTCATGAGTAACTTTCTCATCGAGGGAAAATGTCAAAGTAAAACTACAATATTATTTCCTCCTTACATTCAGTTTTAAGTGACTTCATAGCAGACCTGAGTGTGATCAGCAGAGAACCAGAGACCAGTCACATCTCTGATGGATTCTGTAGCAACCGTTCTCTTTATTCATCTTTTGTTTGGACATCGAAAAACACACCATGGTAATGTAGCTTCTTTGTTACATGGGAGGCAAGAATTCCATTTGTTTTTTAAGAAACTGACTGAATTTGAGTTTTTTAATCCGTGAAAACATTGTTTCTTCAGTCGCTGACTCAATAAGTGATGCTTTAATGTGAAGAAAGAAATTAAACTTTAGGAAAATGAGGAATAAATGCACAATATAATCATCATATATTGATGTAATATCACTCTTTGTTCCAAATTCACGTCAATAATTTGGGATTAAATGTAAATAAGCAGTTATTAATGTCTCTTTACGTTCATCTATCAAAGGTAAATGGTTGAGTCAAGATATTATAACTTTCTACTGTTGATTCTGATGCTGGAACTTACTTTTGCTCTGTTTGTCAGCTTCTCTTCCTTTAATCATGTCTTTTTTTAACCGGTAAAACTCTGAACTCACAGTTCCACAGATATCAATCCAGAGAACAAACAATGTTTGTCACTCGAGAACTTCCTGCAGTTTATTTATCTCTGATCACGATCGTTCGAGGCCGAGAAGTCGAAACATCACGTTTGAGATTCTTAATTCAATCACTTGTTCCCATAGTTTTAACTCTAAAACTTAAAATATTTACATCATTTCTCTTCTATTATTCACAGACTTTGATTAAAATCCAACGTGTCTGTAACACATTATTCTGATCCAGTTTCACAACAACAGTCAAGTTTCCTTCTGGACCATGAGTTTAATGACATGAATCTAAACGGCAAACAAAGGTTTGTTTCTTCCTCACAGAGGTATTTGCAGATCACTGGGAACTAGAGAAGCCATTTCTGGCCTCAGAGAGTTCTCACTGCAGGAGGTCACTGAGAGAAATCTATATTGAATTTGATCCTTTAAGGACAATCAATGGAACACTTTGAGGTGAAGCTGCTCAGACTAGTTCTCGGGTTAATACATACCTTTTTATTCTGTCAGTATTGAAGGTTTATTTGCTACATTGAAGAGGAAAGTAAAATTCAAACATATTATACCTAATGGTAACGTCTGGATGAGTAATTGTGGAGGAAAACTCAAGTGTAAAGAACACAAAGTGTCTTAAATGAACTGCTTTATTGAACAGATGAATTTCCTGAGAAGTTTTTTAAATAAACTAAGTTTTCCCTAAGAAGTGATGTGTCGATGAAGCTTCATGAAACATTTTACTAGCACAGTAGGGGGCGCTGTTGACTTAAAATTGATGGTACACTTTATTGAAAAAAATAGTTTCTAAAGCCAAAAATTATAAAGGAAAATGTTTTAGTCTCTGAATATAAAGCTTCATGAAGCTTCATCAACCTTTCATTAATAATACAAGAAAAGCAAGAAAAGTAAAAATGTAATGAATGAATAAAAATGTAAAAAAAAAACGAATCAATGGAGCTCAAACATTTGGAATATTTCAGTAATAAACCTCAGTTGGTGAAAATAAGTTGTTGGTTTGATTCTCCACCTCATCATCATTAGAGCGACTGAAATTTGACATTTTCTCGAACATCAACATCCACTTTGTACTTTGACATCATGTTGAATGTTAAGATAGAAACTCTTTTTTTTAAGTTTGACTCTGAAATACATGATTGACTCACAGATGTTGGTTTGGTACTAATTTGCAGAGAGAGTCGAGTAAATAGATGCTGTGAACACCATGTTTGATCTTCAAGATTCACCACAGAAAACTGGATTATTTTTGGAGCAAATGATGAAAACAACTCATGAATGTTTAAACGAAAGAACATATTAAAAATACATAATTGATCATTAGTCTGTGAATCCTGATGTGATTATAACTAATGTGTTATTGAGACTGAAGTTTAAAATCTGTGTTAATATCTTGTCTTAATAAGTTTGAAAATTAAACGTTTGTAAAGTGGCTGAATAATGGATTGTGGATGATTCACCAAGATTGTGTGATCAGTTTTAAATTGGCACGAGTTGTTTGACTCACAGTAATACACACAACAGTTTGGAAATACACATTTAAGACACAATATGTGTTTGAAAAATTGCTCTGGTTTGATAACTTTGATTGTGGAAAATAAATAAAATGTATTTTCTTCTCCTAGGAAACGGATCAATTTTCTCAGATATACTAAACACTCTATTACCTTAACATTGATGAATTTCTTATTTTCATTAGGATAATAACTTAATCCAGTAACACAACATATTTTGTTTAGTAGGCGACAAAAACAGCTCAGAAAATGTGCAAATTTGTTATTTTATTCTCTTTAATCTCAGAGTAAAATGTATTGAAGGTGATAAACATGAGTCAGAAATTATTCTAATTCAAATTAATTGTCATTATTATATTATTATAAATAGTTCTTGTGTTCTCGGGTTAAAATCTTACAGTTCGTTCTTGAAACATTAACATGTTCTGACCTGGTTCTAAAAGATCCTGATAACAAATTAATATTTGTCTTAAGAGTGAAGCAAATGATCCTCATGACTCATCGTGAAGTTTGTTTTTTTTGTATTTTCTAAATTCTATAAATCAGTTTTTTAATCTCTCAGGTCGGATAAATTTCTCTCATATTTCCCTCTGTGAAGAAAGATCATTGTTGTATTTGTGTTCGTCTGCTGAATCACAAAAACTCAATAAAACCCTGCAGGAAAACCTTGACTTTGGCAAAGTTGGTCGATATTGAGTTTTAAAATGACTTGAAGTGACCTTGGGTTGATGTTCAAGTGTTGATTTATTTATAATAAAAGAGTTTTATTTTTATTTTCCTCTGACAGCAACAGCTCCACTTGGAATATTATATAATGTTTGAAGGACATGTGAAGCCAATATAAAGAAGGGATGAAGATAGAAATGTAAAAATGGATAAATGGGATAAAGTGTTGTGAATGTCAAGAAGTGTAATGATGTCATAGTGTTATGAAGCTGATCTGAATTTGTTATCAGAATGTTTGGTCATTTTATTTTGAAGGGAAAGAAAGAACAAATGGAAGGAAAATTTAGGTCTCAAGTTATATTTATTTACAATTATTTCTAACATCTTTTTTTGACATGGTTGTTTGAATCTCAGCCTCTTTGTTAGTCAGACCAGTGAGAGATATCTTGAATTTCAAAAGCTTTTATTCAATAAAACATCCCATAATTAGAAGTTAAAATCCTTTAAATAAAGGTACTAACAGATGCTGATCATGACACGAGTAGAAAACTCACTGAACAATTTACTATGTGGGAGAAAAAAAAGGACATGTTATAGTTTTTACTCTTCTTGAAATCCTGAACTGGTGAAAAGAACAAAATGTAAAATAACCTCATCATTAATTCACTTTTGATTCACAGCTTGAGTTAAATTCTGAGACTCGATCCACTGCAAGTTGAATGATTCACAAACAGTTTAAATCTATTCCTTCATGAGGATTTAAAAAGACTTAAAAATACAGATTAATGTCACATTTAATCTCCAGCAGTGAAACCTTGATGTCGTTCTCAAATGATCGTCTGGTTAAAGCTAAGAATGAAGTGATGAAGGACGACCAGTGAAGAACTGCAGGAGTCATTAGAACTTGTAATTGCTCTTTAAATAACATGTAATAATGAAGTCCAGCAGAGAAGCTTAAAACCATGACGTTATAATTACAGCCGTGATTCATTTGGTCTGATGTTGAGATGTTCAAATAACCATGACTGAGCTTTTTGTCATAAAAACTAATGGCTGCTAGTTTGACGTCTCGTCTCTCAAGAAAACTGAACAGCTGGACGACTTTCAGCATTAACACAATAATAGAGAACAAAGATTAGGTGCCTTCAGCATTCACACAATGATAGATAACAAAGTTTAGGTGCCTTCAGCATTCACACAATGATAGAGAACAAAGTTTAGGTGCCCTCAGCATTCACACAATGATAGAGAACAAAGTTTAGGTGCCTTCAGCATTCACACAATGATAGATAACAAAGTTTAGGTGCCTTCAGCATTCACACAATGATAGAGAACAAAGTTTAGGTGCCTTCAGCATTCACACAATGATAGATAACAAAGTTTAGGTGCCTTCAGCATTCACACAATGATGGAGAACAAAGTTTAGGTGCCTTCAGCATTCACACAATGATAGATAACAAAGTTTAGGTGCCTTCAGCATTCACACAATGATAGAGAACAAAGTTTAGGTGCCTTCAGCATTCACACAATGATAGAGAACAAAGTTTAGGTGCCCTCAGCATTCACACAATGATGGAGAACAAAGTTTAGGTGCCTTCAGCATTTACACAATGATGGAGAACAAAGTTTAGGTGCCTTCAGCATTCACACAATGATAGAGAACAAAGTTTAGGTTCCTTTAGCATTCACACAATGATAGAGAACAAGGTTTAGGTGCCTTCAGCATTCACACAATGATAGAGAACAGACAGTGTTTCAGGATTGAGTCACTTCTTTTGCAGATGATGTTAGTGTTGGTTTCATCAGGCTGACCTTCAGCTCTCACTGGAACATTTAACAACCGAGCGACTCATTTTAACTTGATCTACTGAGGATTTTTGATTCATGTCGTGTTATTTTCTTTCACATTTCATCTTAAAATCATGTTGACATGGTTTTTAAAGTATTTTTATTTTCTCTTAATTTTTTTAAATCACCACTGATGGATTTGTTCGAGCACATTTGCTCGCTGGAGAAATTCCATCCATTCTGTCATGATCGCTGCTGAACATTTACGTCTCATTACAGTTGAAAACATGAAGAACATTTGCATGAAAATGTCAAAGAAAAGAAAGAAAATTAACTCTGGGACTGATTAGCTCCGATATTTGACTCAAACGACTGTTTTCTACCACGTCTGACTCCATACATTTAAAATATTGAACGACATGAGACGATGAGTAAAATCACAAGTTTCTTCATTTCACTCACAAACTGTCAAAATGTCAGATCATGCAAATGTCAATCATTCAACTTTTCAAATGTATTTAGAGAAACACGTGGAAACAAACTTGTGTTTCCTGACAGTGAGTGAGAAGTTCATCCATATGAACCTGTCGTCTTAAAGTATTTGCTTTAGAGTTTTTTTTAGAGTATGACTCAATGATTTGTGTAGAAAAACAACAACTAAACAAACACAAACTGTTTTGTAATTAAATCTTAATTAACCAAAAAATACTTTCATTGTTATGCTTCAGTGATTTTCATGAATTATAAAAATATATCTGAACTTTTGGTTGATCATTGTTTTTTTTTTTTTTTACAATAATTTGTTTGTTTTTCTGTGATTTTACTTATTGCAACCTGAATAAATTGATAATTTTAAATAATATTTGTGATTATTTATCGTAGAAACAATTATAATTTGAGTTCAAATGAACAGTTGATGTAAAAACACTGATTAATGATCATGTTTTCAATCGTTCAAACTCATTTAAGATCCAACAACTCAAGTCTTTTTAACTGACTCACATTAATTCACACTTGTTTTGATTGTGTTCAACTACCATGTAAAACAACAACACAATATTAATGACACAATATTGTTGCCTCTTGTCACACACACACATGCTGAAACACAAAAGAAGAATACATGAGACAATAAAGTGTGTCGTCATAAGAAGCATTTGTGCGACGGATGTTTTATTTGTGTGTACGATGATCATCACACATGTTGCTTCTCCAGAGCTTCACTGCACATTTATCACCAGAGACTTTTCTCAGTGAAGATGAGCCGACAGTGTAAGAGACGCACACATTAGAGCTACAGACACACAACCTTCAGTGAACACACACAGTAGCATCAAACTGCAGGTCAAACCACGACAGTAGCATCAAACTGAACATTTTCTACCATTAAATATCCACTATTTTAATATGATTTCCATTTGTGTTCATCAATATTTCAGAGTTTATCACTGAACACATGAAGCAGACGCACAACAAATACACAATAAAAACACCTGCTGACTCAGCACTACTGTATATACAGTAAATATCAGACTATATAGCTTTAAGATCCACATGATGGTAGAAAGAGTGTTTTGAGCTGCAATAACTGAAGCTCAGTGTGTTTAATATTCATGTGTAATGTTTAGTGTCTCGAAGCCCGAGTGGCTCGTTCAGATGTTCAAGGCTGTAAAAGTCTTTAAAGACTCGACACTGATTCTTCTATAGCAGTGATATTAAAACAACATGATGCACTTTATCACTGGTTTACAGTAGATTCACTGGAAAACTGCACTTTACGATTAGAAAAGAACAAAAAAAAACAAGACAAAATCAATCTTTATTATATAATTTAAAACATTTTAATGTATCATAGATGCTGATATAAACTAGACTCTAGTCTTACTTCCTCCTGTCTGAGTAGTAATTGTTCCCAGCAGTGTCTCGTTAGTCCCGCCCCCAGCTGCTGCTGATTGATCCCCTGTGTTCTTAAGCCTCCACTCTCTGTTACGTCCTTGTCTTGTCGTTACCGTTTCCCAGTTAACCAGAGTCCTGCCGTTATGATGGCGAGATGAAGCCTCATGAATCACCGAAGCCTCCCAGCCGAGTAGTTTATCTTTGGAGCAAAACCTTGTGAGGCTTCATTTGCACGACCATGTCATCATGTGGACAATTGGGAGCATTGCATATTTTGTGCGCAAATGATTCTGATAATAAAAAAATGTGCTTGACTCACTTGTTTTCTGAAATACTTTTTTTTTATTCAAAAAAGCAACAGTGCTTGGCTTCAGTCTGTTTCTTTTATTCAATTATTTCTCCAGCTTTGGACGTTCGCTCGCGATTACCGAACCGGTCACGTGACGGTTCGGTTCAGGCCTCGAACGTCACCACCTACGTAACCAACACACGCCTCGATACACGCTTCATGAACATTTTCCTGGAGTACTCGACACACGCTTCGAAGCCTCGACACAGTCGGACACATCGCTACCTGCCGTTGAGTATTCCTGCATCCCTACTCTTTCCTTACCTTTGTCCCGACCAAGACTCCATTCCTGCCTTTTTGTGGTTTTCGATCTGTTTCTGCCCCTTGACGCCGAGTTTGCTGAGCCCCTGTTTTTGCCTTTTGATGCCGATTCCTGGACTGTCTGACTACGCCTCTGCCTTCCCATTGAAATAAACCAAGTTTCTGCAAATAACCTCTGCGCCTGGGTTTCTCCGTTCCCCTCCGTGATATACTCAATATAATAAAAACAGCAGATATTACTACCATATGAAGATAAATATATTTTCTTCTACATCATATTCAACTTTCTTTCCGGTGCATCAGAAACAAGAAACATTTCCATCTATAATTTAACTTTTTTGACCCATTTCCTTTACAATGTACTGATGTATCATCTATGTTGATCCTAATTATCTGTGATATCTAGAGAACACGAGCAGCAATAAATCACGATCCTACTTATGGAGCTAAAATAACTTCACATATTATAAATGCTCTTTGTCTTGTTGCTCTCTTGTGCTTTCCTCCTCTGAGCCATAAGTCACTTCTTTCTCATTAAGGTAAAGTAGTTCTTGTTGATTTATGACGGTGACGCTCACATCCTGAGCTCAACTTTATTTATACGCCGGTTAGAGACAAGAATGCAGTCGAGTGATTCTCTTCTCTCTAGATTTTTACTGAACTTTCTACCACTTTGTTAGTTTTTAACCTGTTTTAGTTTCATTATTCAATGGTTTCTTCAGTCCAGAGCAGGCGAGTCAAAGTCAATCACACAAGAGTCAAAATGTTTTAAGAGTCAAAATGTTTTAAGAGTCAAAATTGTTGAACAAAATCTACATACATTTAAAAAAGTATATTTGACAGTAAGTACAAACCTGGTTGTGATATTGTCTTATATTTTGAGGTTTGATCTCATGAATCTATGTTCGTCTAAATCTCTTTCCTGTTTAATTGTTGACATGGATAATCAACTCTTCCTTATCTTATCTTAAAAACTGGCCACCAGATCAACATGAATCTACTTTGATTTTCAGCCAAAGACCTGACGAGTAACATACGATGACCTTTGACCCAGATTTGACCTGATTCAAGGTCACAGTCGTGGTTGAATGAATATGTTCTGCAGGTTCATTGTTTCTTCAAACGCCTGTAGTGAGCAAACACTCCTGGTTCTTCTGGACCGTCTCGCTCTCCAACCCTCTTGGTCGGTGCCAGACATGATGGTGGATCTGCTGCACTTGTGTGACCTTCAGAGACTTGTTTGAACCTCCTGGTGCTCGACTGACGACCGACTGAGGAAGATGATCTTCAAACCAGAATCATTTCAAACCAGTTCTGCAGCAGGTTTGATCGACTCAATGGAACCAAATGAAACCAGGAACCATTGAAATCATTTTGTTTTCCACAGTCCAGACGAACAAACACACAACAAGTGAAGGAAGTATGAGTTATTAAAACATAAGATTTAGTTCTATCTGTCGAAGAAGACGTTACATGAACTCTACAGTAACTCACTCAATAATCCATCAACGCTTAACGTTTAGTTTCTGAGCAAACACAACATAAAACCTGCACATCTGAATAAAGACCAACAACCCTTGAACAAAATAAACTATAGACACAAAAAACATCATTTTTCCAGCAAAACATTTGTTCATATGAGACCAAAGAGTGAATGAATGTGTAGATATTGTGGCTCAGACATGCTGGATGTGAGGAGGTTTTTTTCAGATACTAGATAGAGGTCGTTGTGTTACCATGAGTCGTCACTTCTTGTGTGAATTCATTGGCATCACTTACCTGAAGAAAGAAGAAGAAAAAGACAGTTTAGAATATTTCATCAACATTTAACTCAGAAGAAGAATTTGACAAACTGTTCAAACTTCATAAAAACACTTAATAAGTGATACATTCAGGTGGAAACTAAACTCCTTCATATTCACTAAAACGGTTCATTTAAAAAGGTATGAAAACATTATTCTGTTCATTCAACATGTGAAGGTTAAACAGATCAAACACATGTTTCCAGACGACACTAAAGTCTCATGAAACACAAGATGTTCAAGAGTTTCTACAACATCTTGATGAAGTCGATCAAATCACAAATAGAACTGCTTGAGAAACAGAAGTTCAGCTTAAGACACGTGTTTGTTTTAAAGTCACGACTTATGAGGGTCGACAGAAAGAATTAAAAACACATTTGACTGACATAAGTGTTTGATTTGAGCTCAAGTCTCTACGACGATGAAGCTTCTTCTCCTGAAATCTATGAGGTGAATATGTCCAGGATTGTAGCGACACTGATGCCTGAGCAACAACATGTTTGACTCTGGATTAAAGTTGCAAAGAGCAATAAATATTTGATTCACACAATAACTTTTTTAACACGGCCTCGGTTGGATCGTTGAGTTCAGACATTCAATGACACGTTTACAAACCTCTACGAGGCAAGACTGGGAATGTTCTGCTTTATTATTCACTCGAGGTGATTTAACAGCATTTAAAATATGTTTACAAAGTTATTATAAAGACACAAACTTGTGTGTAGAATGTGTTGAAATAATAATTTAAAAATCACAGTATCAGCATCAACAAGAAACAATGATGATCCTTAAACGCAACATTATATATTTTAACATTTTGTATTTGAAACACAAAAATAACAAACTCCTTTTGTCAAGTTCAGAGATTAATATGTTCTTTTATTCCTGATAGTTTTATGTGTTCTTCGTGGAGAAGAATGTTTCTCACTGATCTTGTCACAAATAGAAGAGACAAAGACAACGAGTGACTCACAACTCAACACAACAAACTACACAATAGACAACAGTTATTTCTCACAATATCATTAAATACTGGACATAAATAAATGTAACAATCAGTCATATTTCAAAAAGGTCTGTTGTGTTTATATTTATGGAAAAGAAAACGTATTAAAAGGAAACTGGTTTAAACGACATCAAGGTTTTGTCATAATTAACTTTTTAAAAATTATATATATAATAATCTTGTGTAGTTTCTTCCATTTTAAATTTGCAGTGACAAAGTATTACAACAGCAACAACGTCTTGCAACAAATAATCATGATTATGAGATAAAAAACAAACAGAATCAATAAATAAAGTCAATAATTTATGTAATAAATCATCTTTTACAGTCAATAGTCACTGTTGTATGAACCATAATGACACGACTCACCACAGAAAACATCATTAAATATATGTTTTCTTACTATTTTGTAAGTAGAATGACTTAATCATAGTTGTTTTGTATCAAAGGTTTATTTATTATTGATGGTGTTTATGTTATTTAAATATTCAAAAAGGTCCAACACAACAAAACTGGATCAACATGAAAATAAAACTCTGAATAAAAAGCTTCAAACTTCACTAATTGGAAAATCCTGCCGTAGAAAAACACGTCATTATCAAACAACCCTGTGGATTATGTTCTAAACAGTGTTGACAGTCTAAAAAGTTTGACCCTTTGACCTTTAGAAAGCACAGGAGCGACAATGAGATCTCTTGGGAAACAGTAATTGACAAGTTTGTGTTGAAATAAACTCTTTAAATTACACTAATAAGTTGCTTTTGTTTACCAACAGATTCAGGCATTAATTAAAGTCAATTCCACGATAAATATATTTAGTTTCATGTTGAATAATGTTTGTACAAAACTATAATATTTGTTGATTTACTTGCTCATTATGGTTCAATATGTTGGTCATGAAGGTTCTGAGGAAGATGAAGATCAACAGAATCAGTGAAGAAAATCAATTCTTTATTGTCTTGTTGATGATTTAATAAACATGTTCCTCAAGGTTCTGCATCCTTGTCCTTTTCATGAGGGAATTCAAAGCACCTCAAGCTCTTAGTTGTGAATTCTACACCATAAAAAAACAGGGAAACTCAACCAGTGATACACAAAGATTTGTTGTGTGACGACAAACACATGTTACACAACTGTCAAGAACCATCAGCTGTTGTGAGTCTTGTTACACTTGTTTACTGTTAATATTATCCATAGACACCAATAAAGTTCTGGTGTCTTTACGTTGAAGCTTCTCCTCCTCACACTTCCTGATGAAAGAAACGCTAAAACATACTCAGTGTTTTAAAGAATCTTCTCTTCCTGCATGAATGACAATCCATGTGTTGTTCACCACATGTACACAAAATACACACTTGATTCTATTCATTATACATTTGATTCTTGTTTAGAATGAATTGGTAAATAATTACATTAAACTATTTATAACATTTTGAGCTCATATTATGGTGAAATTGAACAGTTATTTTTAGTTATTTAAATACATATTTGATTTTTTTAAAGTCTTTTATCTTTTTCAACTTTGCTGCTCTATTGATGGTGATTTATAAAGAAAATTAGAAGTAAATTGTGATATTTCTTATACTGTATATTTAACATTATTCATCAGACGACAGTGACACAAAACTATTAAACCATCATAAACATTCATCATCAAGTTATGATCAACACAATCCAAGCTACTAAACAAATATGTTTATTTATGTTTTTTGTTCCTGAAAGTCGACATGTTTGTCTGCTTCGACTCTAGAAGGACTTTCCTCACTCGCGTGGAAGGAAGTGAAGCCTGAACAGATGGTTCACAGTTTGACTCGTTTCCTTCTGATCCAAATATAGATCTGAGTCGTGCAGTCGTGACATTGAACGTCCTTCAAAACTAAATACATTCAACGTTAATTTAGGTTTTAATCAAAGTTAACATTTAATTTAAGTTGATGATGAAATGATGATAAATAATCATCCATAACATAATATTTATAATTCTTTAATGGTGGAAAGGAAAAGAAAAACCCTAAGAAACATAGAAATGGTCTAAAATCACAAAAAAAAGTTTAAAAAAAATATAAAAAGTATTTATATTTGTGTATATTTAATTATACTATGACTAGAGCAGATTAGGTTAAAGTTACCATGTGTTTCAAGTATTTTACAAACCCATAATAGTATCTTAACTAAGTTAATATGTGAGTAAACTGTAATGTTTTAAACCTTAATTTTGTGAAGGAAATTCAAGCTTTACATCGATCATGTGACATAAAGAGTCGTTTATTGTGTGTGTTTTGTACGAACATTTTTATTTTTATTTACCTTGTGTTGAAGTTAATTGATGCTCAATTTTCTAAACGACAAATATATATTTATGAAATAAATAGTTTGGTTTAACTTTCCAACATCTCTCAGCTACACCTTCTAGTATTTTCTAGTGTCTCTCTTGAGTATTGATGTAAATACATGCGTCAGAAACAGGAAGTCATGGATGAACTGACTAAACTGAAGTAAATAAGTGTGAAAATGTAAAATAATAATAAATACAAAATACATTTGTTAATGCATTAGAACCATTTATACACGATCATGCTTTGACATTACGAGTGCCGCATAAATACAGTCAAAGGGCCGCTTGTGGCCCCCGGGCCGCACTTTGACCAGGTCTGCTCTTGAGTATTGATGTAAATATATGCGTCAGAAACAGGAAGTCATTGAACTGACGACTGATGTGTTGCAGGTGTGAAGGAGCAGAGAAAATCCTCAGAGGAGACTGTGATGGGATTTGAACTCCATCAATACAACAAAGTCAACATAAATCCTGGATAAAATAAGGTTTAATTCCAGCACAAGTGGAAGTAGAAGTCTGGTCTGTCAGGACAGGTACGATTCATGATCACACGTCTACTGGAACAAACCTTCTCTCGCACTGACCTCGGAGGTTGAAATGACATTTTCACGTGTTATTCTCATGTTCCTCACGAGCTGGGATGTGAAAGAAAATGATTCATGTTTGGTTTTAAACCCAGAGAAACTATAAATTTAGGAAACAATGTTTCTTTACAAGATATTTGATTATAATTAATATATTTATTATGTTATATTTCTCATGTAAAGGAGACACTGTGGTGTGTGAGTCGTGGGAAGTAAGAAAGTAAATAATAAACCAAAATGTATATTTAATTATGGATAGAAACTATTTTGAAAATATATTTAAGAATTATATTTAAATATACAACATATTTAATCTCTTGCACCAACTTGACAAATGCACTTACATGAGTCAGTTTAAAATGTCTAAATATAAATAATACTTCCTAGTACTATGTCCATACATTTGAATCTGAATATCTGACAGAAACTAACTTTACTAAATGTTCTGGTAAAGAATTGAAAATAAAGTCAAATGAATTAAAAATAATAAATGTGTGTCGACATAAGAGAAAGTGTCTTTATAATGAGATGCAAATGATTTTTACCTTTTAGGCAAATGTTACATCAACACAATTCAATTAACAGTTAAACCCAAGTAATAGTATTTAGTAATGTCAGGAGGTAATACATTAATGTAATTGATTCATAAAATAAACCTCTCAGAGTTTGAAGTGCTTGAGTGAGTTTGATTCATGAAGTGTTTCCACAGATAATCAGAGTCATATGAACGTAGACTAATGTAAAGTCTTCTCTCTCCATTCAAACATGTTCATGGCTTCATACTTCAAACTGTGAGGCAGGAATGAAAAGTAGTTCAACATTTAAAAATGTACTACATTAAACATTTTTATCTGGACAATATCAGTTGAATGTATAATATTCCTCATAACTGAGACTAAAAACATGGTTAAATAACAGAGACTTGAAGCTAAAGTGTTTTATTTTAAATATATTGTAAGGTTTGATGGTCTTTAGACAATTGTAGCTTTATTTATGTCATAAAAAAAAGATCAGATGTTTTGGTTCCAGTGCATGAGTAGAAAACTCTAAGAGTCAAAACATTAACAATAAGCAACAAAATAATGTGATGTTTTAAGTTCAACCAACACTAAACTGGAGTCGACCTCATGAAATAATGTAGTTCTTCTCTTTTTATATGTGTCTCTATAAACACCAATGCTGTGTCTCTAATCACACACTTCTCTAAGTGCACTGCTTTACAGTACACTGTAAGACAGTGCACTTACTTGTGCAGTACTCAAATGTGTACAGTGTAGTTCTGTCTCAAATCAAACTCTGCTGCTACACACTTACAGGAAATGACTCGACAGTTTCTTCTTCTACTACTTTTTAACAGTGATTGTAAGCAGTCGTTGAAACACTTTGTTAAACACATAAGTGACAGGAAACACAATAACCAGCTGTGTTCACTTCCATCACAACACACTTCAGAAGCAACAGATGGAGACGGACCTGGAGTCTGACGTTATATCTGACACTAGAGGAACATCAGAGATGTTTGAACAACACCTCAGTGACACGTTTAACGTGAGCGGAGGGAAATAAGCAGCTCAACAATGTGTCCAGCTGGAGTCATAAATCACTGCAGCAACAATAATGACAACATACTTCAGTGATACAAACACAAGATACGTCGACAACATGTTCATGGAGCAGATTTACACCAGAAATCATGAAACACTGTCGAGTTTTGAAGAAACCATTCATTTCTCAGAAGATAATCCATGTTTCATTTGAATCTTTGAGGGAAACTAATCCATTCCTAGGATCCAAGGCTACTCTGGTGTTTCCTCGTTGGATTGAGAAGATGCTCGAGTTCAAACCTGACCTTAAGAGAAATGACAACTTTGAATCTACAGTAAAAGACACAATAACACACACGTCTCGCTGTGAATCCTGTTTGAATGTTTAACATCAGGAAGAAGAGAAACGTCGACAAAGTCATTGAGATCCAGTGAAAACACAAACAAACGACTGTGGACGTGAACGTTCATATATTAACATCTAATGTGACCTTCAAACATCTTCTTCTCAAGCTGTGTTGAGGCTCTTTACAAAATGAACACTAATGTTTTTAATCTTCTCAACAATTTGCATCAAAGACAACGTGATTTAATCTGAACATCACAAAATAAATTAACTAAATATGAAAATAAACTCTTGAATTTGTGACTTCAATGAGATTTAGTCACAACAGTTTATTGAGGACATTAATAATGTTTAAATCACCAGGAGGTTCTGGAACCAAACATGGAAAATATATTTAGTATATATATATATATATATATATATATATATATAGTATATATAGTATATATATATATATATATATATATATATATATATATATATATATATATATATATATATAGTTTTCTTTGGTTCACAAATCCACAAATGGATGGATGGATGGATGGATGGATGGATGGATGGATGAGGAATGAATTGGTCCCTGAGTCTATTTGTGTTGCAACTGGGAAGAATCACTTCATCTGCTTCACTTCTCACTGATAATTTCTCAACATTACTCCAGTGTCTTCACCAATTATCATTTTAACAGGTAACACTTTAAGATGCACTTTGTACTTGTTCTTATTTTCATGAAACTTGCTGAACTGAACTTGTAAACCTTCCTGAAGGTGATCTCCAGAGGGATTAAAAAAGTCTCTCCATCTATCCATCCATCCATCATCTCCTTCCATTTCATTTTTAGTTATTGTTACTTTCATTAGAATAAACATGTTTTTATTTTACATTTACAATTTTTACTTTTTTTTCTGCCTCAGATTGTGATTCTTTTTCAAATCACTCGCACCTTCAGCACTGAAAACAAAAGTATCTTCAGTGATGGTGTCGTCACTAAGACCCTGAAGCAATTCATTCACTTCCAGCTTCAGTCAACAAGTCGCTGAGAGAATAATTAAAACATTCATTTGTAAAGTGAAATAAATCATGATGGTTAATAAACCAGCCTGAAGGCAACACAGTTGCTCCGTCACATCAGAGGAAGAAGATTTAGACGAAGATTATCTTTTCAATCCTAATCCTTGTATTTGAACAAGAGGATCTCCAGGAGAGATTCTTCAGTAACCATGGTGACGTGGAGAAGCTTCTCCATGAGTCGTGGAAACTCCTTCTGGTCACTGATACCTCTGGAGAACATTCTTCTCTCGCTGACCTTATATCATATACATTATATTATATTATACTATATTACATATACATGTCAAAAGCATTAGTTCACTAGTGGCTTCCAAAAATGCTGACATGTTAACTCGTTAAACCTAAATGAAGCACAGTAGTATACTAGTCATGCTTCTACATTACTAGTGAGAAAGTGAAGGTTAGAAAAGATACTAGTAAACTAATGAAGGCCAACATGCCTACTAGTAAACTAGTTTAAGACTTTTTGCCCCTGCTAGTGAACAAGCCGCCCCAACATGTTTACTATTGAACTGGTAACAGAAAGACAGTTACTGGTTTAATAGTCCAGAACGGCTTACTAGTAAACTAGTGACTAACTACTATACTTGTTCACTCGATCATCCTGGTATATGTCCAGCTCTGTTGACCAGATCATGAAATAACCAGAGCAGTAGCTCAAAGGAAATAAAGGAGAGAAGATAGGCCCACACTTTGATTGACAGTCTGGAAACTCTTAAATGTCAATCCAGAGCGAGGGAAGTAGAAAGTTGAGAAGATAATAGTTCAATGTTCAAACAAACAACAATTCTCTGACCGTGAGTCATTAGAGTCAGTTTCTCTCTTTTCTCTTTTCAACAACTCACACCATTAGATCAGAACACGAGCATCTTTTTTACATGTTTAGTCGCCCACGGTTTCTCTGGGACCTGTTAGTGTTTCAAATACAAACTAAATACTTTTATGTTTTACTCAAGTTTATCCATCCATCCATTTCTTTACCACACTATTTATAATTGTGTAATTTCCTTTGATCTATGCTCTTTTTATTTATAAAAACATGTTCTAAAGGCAGAAGACAAGAGCAGATGTTCGTCTCTAGAAAGATGTGTTTGTTCAAAATATTACTGATTAAGAAACTTAACAGCTGATGGTAAATAACTTTGAATTATCAACTTCTGGTTCTTCACAAGAAAATATTTTATTTTCTTGAACTTATTTCACTTTTATTTGCTGTCGTCAAACAACTGGTCTCTCCTGGAAACATTGATCAGTGATTTATGGTCTGTTGTGTTTCATCGTCTGGATAATAAAGAAATGTTTCTTTCAACTGTGATTCAAACATGACAGGTTCAAGTGATCTGTCAATCATTCAAGAGTTTTTTCTTCCTGGAAACAAGTCGTCTTCAGTTTCATCAAACACACAACCTGACAGTCGACTCACTAAAGGTTTGAAGGAATACACTATTAATGAACTTTACAGCGTTAATATGGTTTAAGTTCATCTTATCAAACACAGTCGTAAAGTTTCTCTAATGATGTTGATCTTTTGAACGTGTGTGTGTGTGTGTGTGTGTGTGTGTGTGTGTGTGTGTGTGTGTGTGTGTCTGTGTGTGTGTGTGTGTGTGTGTGTGTGTGTGTGTGTGTGTGTGTGTGTGTGTGTGTTCTCACCAGGAACCGATCAGAGGAAAATGCAATTAAAAGTCTTAACGACTTCACAAGGATTTGGAAATTTTGGAAACGTTTCTAAATTATGAGTCAAATCTTCTGATCCTCGACTTCCTGCTCGTGACACAAACAGCAGCTCGACTTTGATTGACAGTTTTCACACAGAGGCTGTCGAGGATATTTTTAATTGTTTCTTAGATCGACTGATAGTGACGCATATATATTTCACTTAACAATTTGTTATCTCTTTGCACTTTGCTCTTTTTATTTGGTTTTACTTGGTTCTTTTTATATGAACTTTGTTCTCTCTGCTCTTTGCTCTTTTTATTTGAACTTTGTTCTTTTTATCTGCACTTTGTTACCTCTTCACTTTGTTCTATTTATTTTCACTTTGTTACTCTTTGCACTTTTGCTGAACAGACTTTACTACTTTAATTTCTCTCCATAGAAACAAAGGTTTAATTCCTCATGAACACACACAATAATAACTAATAACAACTCATAATAAAGCCTCATTTACACAAACGTACAGTGTTTGATATGTTAATGTGTGCATAATAATGGTATAATTCTAATCATGTCTGGTTGAAAAGATAACTAGCAGGTGGATGGTAATAATCTCTCAGACACACTTCACTTGCTTCGTTAATTAAACCTTTAATCTACAAATTTAAATTAACTCAGAGCCTGAAGAACGTCTGTTAATATTCAACTGTCGTCAATTAAATGATAAACTTATTTTCTCTCTGTGTTTGGTTCACTTTAAAACTTGTCACATTTACAAGTATAGAAACACAAAAGAGAAACATATTCAATCATTATCTACTGGTTATTTCATATTTCATCATCATTCTTTAAATACATGAAGTTTAAAAAACATTTGATTTCATTAATCATTTCTTGTGGAATTTACCGTAAAGTTTAGCGATAACTCTCCAGATTTAAGTTCAAGAGCGAAGAATCCTGAGCGACAAGTTATGATGTAATGACGGATAGACCCGCCTTTTGTTGCTTCTGATTGGTTAATATTGCGTCAGGCCTTCCGTGATTGGCTTGATTTACGCAAAACCAAACAATGTTTTTATGGTGAAAAGATAAATATTGAGTATTAAATGGGTCAGAATTAAATGTCAGAAAAACAAATACAATTTTATTTAAGGCCAAGATGTAGTTTTTTAATATCCTATCGTATTATTATTATTTTTTATACGATTTAAATTCAAACCCTTTCTGGTCTTATTTTTATACAACAACTTATTTTACGTCATATTTTATTCTTATATATTTCAGGTCCTTCATTGAATGTTTGATGGTTGAACAGTTTTCAGGTTAAATTGTCTGTTTTCAGTTTCATCTTGTTATTCATCTCTTGATGTCTATAGAAGAAACTGACACAGTTAATACAATAGAAATAAATATTGAATTATTATATACATCAGTATAAACTTCTACTATTGCTGCAGCTACAACAACAACAACAAACAAGTTGTGTTTAATTAAAACATGACTATCATATATAACACATCATCTTGTGAAACAGTCGTAAACTCTTGTATAATCTCTTCACTGAGATAATATGATTTTATTCAGAGCAGCTGCTTCACTAATCCTGTTAAACCACAGCAGCAGGAAGTGGTTCCTCTTCCAGCAGGAAGTCATCGCAGCATGTTTAAGAGACAACTGTCAATCAAACGTTTCTCTGGAACTTTTGATGGACTTGAAAAATGGTCGAGGTAAAAACTTTAAACTTTAAAAAACTGTTTTTTTGCTAGAATCCTAAAATTAATTCAGATTCACTTGTGTTTATAAGTTTAGTTCTATTATCTACTGACCTCTGTTTAAATTAACATAAAAACATTTTCAGTTGAAAAAGCAGTTTCAGTTCTCAACTCAAAATAATTGCCTTTAAATCCAGACAAAAGCCAAACATTTTCAGTCGACGACTCTAAAAATGCGACCGAGGTTTAATTCAAAGCCGCTGACCTTCACAGTTTTCCCTGAAGTCAAGACAAAAGAAAAACAAAAGCAATGTTGTTAACAAAGATAAAGTTTTCTCCTGTGATTCGAGCACAATTTATTTTGACTTTAACTGAACCTTCATCAACATGTCATGGTTCACTGCAGTTCAACGAGTGTCATTGAAGAAGTGAAGCTAGAACTGATCGTATCCGTACATATTTGAAGAGTCAAATAAAGAAGAAACAAGAATGAACATCGACTCACAATGATTTCAAATGATGGTTTCATTTGTGGATATTGTCCAAAGTAACCGTGAATTTAACAGATGCATAATTGTTCAATCATCTCATTCTTGGAAAGACAAAAATTAGATTAAAAAACAATTACCGTTTTGGCAGGAAATGAGTAATTTTAACTTGATAATAAAACAATCCATGATTTATAAAGAGAGTGAATATTGTCTTTTTCATAAATAGTGTTAAACAATGAAATCACTTTAGTGTTAATGACTTTCATGACATTTTAAGAACTTTTTTGTTGAATTAAATCTGGATTTTATCTGCAAAGTTTAAAAAACTTCTGGGATTTTTAAATGTTAATGTTAAAATCCATTCATGCAATTGATTGGTTTCGATTCAATATCTGCAGCTGAACACGTTGATCACATATGAGGATCATCCATGAATGAGAAGAAACTCTCTGAGCTTCACTGAGAACCTGAAGATTAGACTTGAAGAGAAAAAATAATCTCACACTTTTAAACCATGAAGTGTTGAATCTTATTTCAAATACACAGCAATAATGTGTGGAGAGACTCAGATGTTTGACGGAGACAAGTGATGGAACAATTATCAAAGTTGCTGGAAAAGTGAAGCAATAGCAAGAGTTTGACGGAAATAATCATGTGTTCGAGACACTTTTACTTCAGCTTCATTCGACTATGAACAGTTGAACAATAACTATTAAAATAATCATCATCAGAGTCTCTCTGACCAGGCCTAAGAAATAAACATTATTTAAATAAATCATATTCAAAAAGTGTAGAAAACTCATGACCTTGGCTCCTTCAAGGGTTTGTCATTAAGAAAGAAAAGAGAAAATATTCATAGTATTTGTTCAAAAGAAGATAATTTACGGGAAAAAAACTGTCTATTTTTCCTCTGAAAACATGTGAATAGAAGGAAGGACTGGACGAAGAAATAGAAATAGAAATAGAAATAGAAAAGCTTTATTCATCCCCAGAGGGGAAACACACTTTCACAACAGCGCAGTTGAAAAACAAACAGAACAAGGTTCTGTACAATGACCCACAAAGTTCTGCTGCGATGACAAAGACATATGTTTCTATCACAACTGGTCGACCTCACTCTGACACTCTTGAGTTGATCTATCTATCAAATGTACAGAACGAACTCAAGAAGCTGCTCTGATGTTGCATTAAAAGTAGATTTTCTTCAAAACAACAACAGAAATGTTCACCTCCCGCCTGACAAACTGGGTCTTTACCAACTGTGCCTTCAAGACGAAACTCCGGCCTCCTAACTTCCACTCCTGCAAGTCCAAACTGAGGGCATTGCTGAAGTACCTGCTGATAGGAATCAACATCCTGCAGGACTCTGCAAAGTTTTCTCTAGTCTTTTTCAGTCTTGACCAGACGGTCAGATTGTTTTCAATTCACTTCGCAGCTCGTCTCTCTGTCTGCGAATTCCTGCCAAGAAGCAAACAACGGTTCGAATCCTTCGACCCGTGAATCACATGATACTTTTACCTTCCGGTAAGAAGCAAGTGTTTCTGACCTAAAACACTTTCCCTCAGAGAAGTGAACATTCCCTGCGTTCAGCGCGGCTCACTTGAGTGTCTACAAACAAGGAAGCCGACACTGTGATTCATCGGTGGATCGAACGCAATCACTTTCCCCCTCGTCGAAAAAACTTTGATTCCCTCTTTCCTGACTGTTTCATCGTCATCAGCATCTCCTTCATCCTCATCCTCACTTCAATCTCCGTTGGCATCTACTCTCTTGCCACCTTCATCTGGTCTCCAGCTGCTTCCTCTAAACCTCCATTCAACGTCTACCGTCGAGTAAGAAACTGATCACTTCATCTTAACAAATTGATTTGTGTCTGAGTTGTTCAATATGCAGGTAGTTCATTAAGATTCTTTTACCTTTTTCGTTTTATTCTCGGTTACGAAACTTACCTCAACATATCCTTTTTGTCTTTCATCATTCATTCCTTTTTAATAAATTCACAAAACGTTACGTCGCTTTACGTGTCTCTAGTTTGGTTTGATTAACGGTCAATTTAAGAGCCTCTTACTCAGTAAAGAAAAGATAATCATGACAACAAGTAGTAACTTTAGTTAAATGAGATTGATTTAAACTAGTGTTTCATAATTAATTAATGAGGCCAATTAATTAATTATTATCCATGTAAAATTAATAGTTTCTTTTGTACTATAAATCAAGGGTGGTGCTCCTTTCTTCAGGTAATTTTTAACTAGAGGCAATTTTAAAGTTAAATCGACCAGAACTTAGATGTTCTGGAAATAAACCTTTTTATAAGGAATATAATACTAATACACTGATTACTTTGTAGCTCAAAGAACAAAGTACAGAACAGACATCAGAGTTTTATTGACATGCACTGTCCAATCATTTTGAACCTTGAGTAAAAATTTAAGTAAAACACATTTTTTAATATTAATTGTTAAAAAAAATACTACAAATAATTGACTTTTTTAACTTTAAGATCATTTCTCCTCCAGCACATCCAAAAACTGAAGTGAATCTAAAGATGAAATATTGTGATTCTTGTCACCGATGGTAACAATATTGAAAAAGGGAAGATAAGAAAAAGTTAACAGTTTCATCATAATGAGTCAGTAATCCTTATGATTCCTTTTCATGGTGAAGAAAGTGATTCATGAGAAGCTGTGGTCGCGACGATGAAGATCAAACAGAAATATTCCTGACATGAAGCTGAATATTTAAATAGTTGAAACTTCCTGATGAAAGTATAGAAAAAATAACGATTTATATTAATCAAGATGCTCAGAAATAACTTAATTGAATTCACTAGAAGTAATTCAACTTTTATAAAGTCGTCTTTAAACCTTTAAACCTAGAACACAAGTTACTTACATTCCTCAGTCAAGTTATCCTGTGAGACATTAATTGAATAATATAAACTCAAATAACATCCTATGAGTGACAAGTGGAACCTAAATTACATTAAAGTACATTTGAATTAAAAGATTAATTTTAAAGAGAAGAAAGAGATAATGATTTAAATGTAAATCCATTCTTCAATACTTTATTTTCCACAATTTCAATGTATTCATTTGAAGCCACTTTGCTATAAAAGACTCAGTTCATGATGGAGGATCTTAAAAAAGTAGCTTTAAAAAATATAAATTTATCTTCTGAGTCTATTTACACTGTGACCTAAAAAAAATCCTATAAATGTTTCTTTGCTCGACTGTTTTTCTCCACGTGCAGCTCAAATAGAGACGTTTAATGAATGTTAATGAAGTTAAAATGATAAAATTATAAAAAATATCATTGAAAATGTTCTTTATTTTCCATGTGAGGACAAAACACTTTGATACTGTGATTATATATCCTGAGCTTTCATCACATTTATGTGACGATCTTCAGCCGAGAGTCTTCAGTTCTGGACGATTCATCCTGTGATGTTTGTTCACTTGTGTTTCCTCTCGTCACGAAAATACTTTTGTCAGTTCACACGATTCAAATGTTCTCGTATTCATGCTGAAGCTCAAACATGTTGTTGTTACAATGGTGGAGGTTCAACTCCCACATTTCTGCTCATCAACATCTCTGAGAGCAACATCTCAATAGAAGTGATTTCCATAAAAAACAAAGAACGTGAGACAAAGAATATCCAGAGTTGTGTAATTGTTGGACCCCCGCCCTGAAGTACACAAACACAACGAGTGTATTGTGAACATATTTATACGAGACACGAGTGTTGCGACAAGAACTTTCAAAGAGTCAAGTTTGAGGAAAATAAACTGTTTTTATTAACATTTCATCAAATTGCTTGCTTGGCTTTTTTTGTATTTTTATTCCAGTTCTTGTGTGAGTTTCCTTCAACTACTCCAGTTTCCTCCAGTTCATCGATGGTTCTGTATTGTGAGTGTGAGATTAAATCATCTATATTGTGTATTTAAACACTATTTAAAGTCAATAAAGTCCAACAGGGGCTTGAGGTGTTTGAGTGACAGCACAATGTTCACTCGCTCATGCTGACAGACATCTTTGTGGATTTATTCCAGTTTAGTGACCTTGAAAATATACTTCCTGCTGACAAACTCTCTCTTCTATCTTCTCTATAGTTACTCTGTCATAACTCGTCAGTGATGATTGACAGGTAGAAGTTTGAATATCAACACTTGTGTATCAACTACACTAACTACACACTTGAGTTAGTTTGTTTATGTGATGATGACGAGACGTTGAGTTTCATAAATACTTAAAAATCCATTTTCAAGGCGTGAAAACCAGACGTCGTGAGGAGAAGTCGAGCGACCGAGACTCTAGTGAGTTTGTTTCAGTCCAGACATGAACCTCATGGTCTCCATGATAATGACAAGAACCTAATGATGGAGATAAAACACCAACATGACGTCCAAGACACGCTTCGAGAATTATCTCAAGACAAACTAGACAATAAAGTGGGTGTACACTAAAATAATGTAATTTTTATTCATGATTTACATGAAATATTTGCAGATTTACAATTCAACTTTCAGCCTCTAGATGGCAGCAGTCATTACGTCCTAAGCAGCTAAAGCAACATTTAAATCCTGCAAGATCCCAGTGATGACTGAGGACGAGAGGATACAGTCGACTCCTGCAGCTTTTAAAGCTGACTTATTTTCTTTTTAAAACAAATGAAAGTAGTTATGACATCAAGAGTCATGAGGTGTGTATATTCTGAAACACCACAATCAAGTACTCGACGAGACAAGAGATATGATTTGACACTTAATTAAACATTTACTCAAACATTTAATTGAAAAGCTCTGAAGTTAAACTGTTGTGATTCCTCAAGACGCTACAATTTCCTTCCACACTTTAAAAGAGGTTAACTGAAGACTTTATAACGACTACTTTAGAGGCAATAAAACTTTAAAGTATCTGACAGTATTAAACATGTGTATAATAATCTCTACTAACTATTTACTAAAGACAATCAAATAATAGTCAATAAATCAGTTTTTGTTTGTGATCTACAGGAGACTCTTTGTGTCTCAGTGTATTTGGTTTAATGTTGATATTATTTTCGTTGAACCTTCAGATGTGAAGATAAAAAAGCTTGAGCAGCAAAACAACATCTTGAAGAAGATTTAACGCTGACTCAGCAGAAACTGTTTTCTCTGCAACAAGATGATATAAAGTTTATGACTTTTTTATTTGATCCTTTGTCTTTTATTTTTTAAAGTCAACCTTAAGAGAAAAAACACAAACACTTGAACTTAATAAAAAACAAACATGTCATTATTTAAGATTCATCTTCTCGTTCAAAAGAGACAAATATACTGTGAATATATTCAGTCAAACATATATTTAAACACATTAATCTCTGAGTTACAAACGCTCTATATACGAACAATATTGACGGAGAATCAAACTCTTGTCGGATCTAAAGTCAATGATCTTCGCCTCATAAAACAAGTGAGTCTCGTCCTCATGAGTCTCCATGAGTAGAAACATCTTGATGGTCTGGAGGTGACACTGCTGTGAACCATGAACTCACTGATGTCACACAAAACTCTTGTTGTGTATTTGATTCATGGCTCAGTGTTCGACACGTCATTCTCACACGAATCTGCAGATAAATCTGAGGAAGATTTTAATGTTTGAACCATTATTTAAAGACGTAAGAATCAGAGTCAATGGAAGTTAAATAAATCCATCTTTAAAGTTTAGAAAAAAAAGCTCTGTTTGGGGTTTGCAGAGAAACAAGTACTTGTTTTGGATTCACAGTCATTGGAAAACACTCCACACGCACACATGTGTGCGACAGACTCACACTTATTAAAAAACATCTTCTTACTCCGAGAGATAAATGCAGACAATTGTGAAGATTGAAGAAGATGATGTGGTGAATAAATCATTTAAGATTCATTACATAGGTTTAACTATAGAAGTAAGTAAGTAAGTAATTTTTATTTTTTAAACGCTTTTCCAGACCAGGGTCACAAATCGCTTAAACACAACACAGGAGTTCCAGAAAATCAAGGAAAAGCCTGAACAAATAAAAACGTCTTCAGATGTTTCTTAAAGGAGTCAGTAGACTTCATCAAGCACAAAGAGAGAGGAAGATCATTCCAAAGCTTAGGAGCAACAGCCTGAAAGGATTTCTCTCCTCTGGTCCTGAGCCGTGTTCAGGAACCATCAGTAGATTCTGATCCACAGACCTCAGAGCCCGAGCTGGGGTGTAAGGCTGGATCAGATCAGTGATGTAAGGAGGAGCCTGACCATGAATAGATCTGAAAGTAAGAACCAGAATTTTAAATTTGATCCTGAAAGAAACTGGAAGCCAGTGAAGAGTTTTAAGGATCGGAGAAATGTGAGTTCTTCTACTTGAGCGGGTCAGAATTCTCGCTGCAGAGTTCTGAATCAACTGCAGACGAGACAGATCCTTCTTGTTAAGACATGAAAATAAACTGTTGCAATAGTCCAGGCGAGAAGAAACAAACGTATGGATTACAAGCTCCAGAACATGTTCCGACAACATTTTCAACAAGTTTAGAGATTTTTCTCAGTTGAAGGAAACAGTTTCTGGTCAGTTTTCTGCAGTGTTGAACAAGAGACATGTCTTTATCAAATACAACACCCAAGTTTCTCAGGCTCAGTTTGACAGACTGACCTAAGTCACCCAAGTACTGACTCAACCCTGGAACCTTATCATCATGAGCAATCACCAGAGTTTCAGTTTTGTCCAAGTGTTTTCACTCAGCCACTGTTTGATTTCTAGCAAAATATTGACTAAGCTGTTCAGCCTTTGGGGCTCAGTTGGATCAAAAGAGCAGTAGAGCTGGATGTCATCAGCAAAAATGTGATAAGAAACATCTGGAAATCTCTGAATGATTTTACCGAGGGGAATCAAGTACAGCAAAAACAATAAAGGACCCAGAACAGAACCTTGAGGGACTCCACACAACAGATCTGCCGATTCAGACCTCATTTGATTGGCAGATACACTAAAACTGCGCCCAGAAAGGTAGGATGAGAACCATTTTATCACAGACCCAGAGAGTCCCACTTCATCCCTTAGTCTACTTAGCAGGATCTGGTGATCAACTGTGTCAAAGGCTGACGACAGATCCAAGAGAACTAGAACAGTGAATTTACCAGAGTCAGCCGACATCATGATGTCACTGGACACTTTCAATAAAGCCGTCTCCGTAGAGTGATGTTTACGGAAGCCAGACTGAAACTTCTCATGGATGTCGCTCTGATCCAGGAACAAAGACAGCTGCTCAGACACCACCTTGTCCAAGATCTTAGACAAGAAAGGGAGCTTAGAAATGGGCCTGAAATTACTGAGGTCAGTTGGGTCTAAGCCTGGAAGGAAGGACGTCATCTGAGCAAGAGGAGGGTTTCATCTTGTTCACTAGTGCCGAAATATCACCCAAAGATACAGCAGTGAAGGAGGACCGAGAGGAGGAGAGGGGATCAGAGACAGTAGGGGTTCCAAACAAAGGGGGAGAGATTTTCTCTTTGATCAATTTAATTTTGTCAATGAAAAATATAAACAATGCATTGCTGTCAGCTTCACAGAAGACAGGCGTGATTTGAGGAGCAGGAGACATGAGAGAATTAATCGTGTCAAACAACACTTTGGGTTTTTTCTTATTTGCTGCTACCAGTTTTCTGATGTAATCAGATCTAGCCGTTTCTACCATCTCATTGTAAGAAGTCATCAGATCCCTGAGGTGAAGTCTGTGCACCTCAAGTTTAGTGGACTTCCAGACGCTCAGTCTTTCCACTTTCTTTCTTTCTCAACTTTCGTTGAGGTCTGGGCAGACGGCAGCGCTGACGTGTCGTCACACTTTTCAGTGAGAGGAACGTCAATCAAACATCGATGACGTCCAATGACGTCAGAGTTCTTCCGAGCGATCGCGACTGCGCGTCTCATCCTGACCTGAACTCCAGACCGACTCGATCGCTTGTGGAAATCGTCCGGTACACGAGAGATCAAACGATATTCCACAGAGTCCGAGTCGATCAGAAGCGAAGGAGGAAACTGTTTCACGGAACGTTGGTAACGGTCGCAAGTAAAGTCTTCCATCGATTGACAATAAACAAGTTTTCAGGATATTTTTTTTAATGTTAAAGCAAGTTTAAAAACTTCTTAACCAAATAGAACTCGTTGTTGTTTGACTTCACGTGCAAAGAAAGTAGAAACTCTAGAGCAGATTATTCTGAACTTCAAGAGCCGTTTCAATGAAGGTCGACCCTGAAGGTCACGAGTGGAGAGACATGTGGACGATACTAGAGATCTACTCGTGTCAAGATGACCTCTGACCTTCTACACTCTCAAAGATAATCACCCACCATTAACAACACAAGTGTTGAAATTAGACAAAGTATTCAAAGAGGGAATTAATTCTAGTGAAACCTTCGCTGGAACAGAAGCAAGAGTTGATACAGAAGTTTACAGGAGACTTGAATATATGCATCAGTGAAGCTTTTATCTTGTTCAGTCTCCACAGGATCATTAGCAGCAAATATTACACAAAAATAATAATAATATTGAAACAAGTCATACAATTAAATGAGAGACATTAACTAAACGCAAACATTCCCAAGAACACACAAATGATGACAATGACGCACAAAGACTCTTCTGATGAAGAGTTGAATTTAAATGCAGATGGTGTTGAGACGGTAAAGAAAGAAGCTCCAGAAACACAACAATAACTTCACCATCAAATATGCAGGAAGTCATTAGACTTCTTGGAAAAATGTAATTTAAGCTTTTGTTCATTTTCTTTTCACTGCTTCACAAGCTGTATTTGAGACTTTATATCAAATATTATAGATCAATACATCGATTAGAACTTTATTAGTCCCACGAGGAGACATTTTAGTTCACAGCTGCATCATGGGAAAAAACACAAAAGCACACTAAAAAATAAAATTGAATAAAATACTTAAATAACAATACAATACAAATATAATTCTAAATGTACACACACGAAACTACACACATACACGCAACTACACACACACAACTACACACACACACACAACTACACACACGCAACTATACACACAGAACTACACACACACACACACACATCTGTCAGTGATGAAGTTTTTTTTATTTTAAACTTTATTTTAAAGACAAAATGTGTCCAAACATCAGATTTAAAAGCTGCTGGTCTTTCTTTCTTCTTCACTCGTTGCTTCCGTTTCACTGGTTTAGTTTTTTGTCACAGAGGAAATGATGAATGTTGCCAACTAGTGGCAGGAGGTTTAATTGCAGCACACAAATGAATAAATATAGTGAATATTAATATTTAAAACATGTGTTAATTGTAAAATAAAACATCCAATGTATGTAATTTATACACACACTATCGAATTATAAACCATTAATTAGCTTTGAATAAATGTGTATTTGAAGATCCTGCTGAACAAACATCATGTTGTTCCACTGGAGATTAGAAACAAACATAATGTTTAAATACAAGTAAACACAGAAAACAGAGAAAATAACATTTAAAATTATACTGAACTTGATAGATGTTGTTGAAAGAACATATTGTGCTTTTACGTTCCTTTCATTCGGAAAATATTTTCTTTAAAAATGTAACTTTTTATTATTTTTTAAATTTTTTTCTTTTAATAAATGTCTTGAGAACAAAGTTTTAAAAATATAATGATGTTGGAAACAATTATTCTAATATATTTAGGCAAAAAAAACATAATTTCCAAATATTAATAAGACATTTCCTCCTTGTGTTCGTGTCATATTGTGACAATGTTACTGAGCAGAGATGAACAAGTTATTCTCAGTGAAAACAGTTGAAATGATTCTCAGTTTAATTGATCCACTCGCTCAAAAGCTTCCAATTATCAATGTTCACAACAATCACATCTTTTTAGAAGCTCTGAGTGGATTTTTGGTCTATTTTGTGATTTTAATCCGTGAACAGGTGTTTGTATAAACACATTGGACCAAAACTGCTTTAGAAAATGTCGCAGCTGTGACCCTGTGTGGCTGGGACAGAATATTGGAGAAACAAACCAGTGGTAACTTTGGCTGATGATTGAAAGACTGAGAAACAATTTAGTCAAAATCATGTTTCAACACTCGAGCACAAACACCTAAAATACGTTTGTTATTCACACGTGGTAGTTGTTCGTCTAAACTCTAATGATCTTTATGAAAATTTTAGGTTCTGGTGGATCCAGGTTCAGGATCTAGATTTAAAACCATGTTTAGTTCAAACTTGAGCCACATGAAATCAGTGAACTGTCGACAGAGAAACACATTTGAGTGACAGCAGTTGAAAAACCTTCACTTCCATATCTTGAGGTCCACAAGGATCTCAACGGCAGCAGGTCTGAGACTCACACGAGTCAACAAACAATCCTCAGAAACTCATCTTGGATAAGATGTCGATTTATGGAAGAAATTTACACTAAGAGGAGCAAACACAAGTGTTTTAAACAAATAAATATGAATTTAATGTGAATCTGACGCTGAGAGACGTTTAAGTAGAAACTTCAGATGAGTTTCTCCTGAAGTTGTCAGAGTAAAAAAGGCTTCTCTCTAAAGTCAGGATTACAGCAGCAGACGTGAACACATTTGTGTCGACACACAAACTGTTCCAGATCAATGGAGCGAAAACATCTTGTTAGTCGCTGATAGTTACACATCCTTCCCTGGAGTCTGACCGCCGACAAAATAACGCTTTAGAGTTTTGTTAGCGTCGGAAATCTTGTCCTTCTTTCATCTCTCTCTTCGTCAGTCATGATTGACAGTCGTTATCAACGACACGATTCACTCGTCGAGTCGTCGTCGTCTTCACTTCACCACGTTATTGATCCACAAGAGTGAGATCGACGAGTAACTGTTGACGTTTGATCAGCTATAGATGATTTTTATATGTTCACCACAGAAGTTTAGATTCAATCAAGACACGTTTATTTACGATCACATCTCCACTCCAAACAAATCCCTCCATCATATAAACAACAATAAAACGATACGATTGATAGTAAAACATTTTAATCTGTCGTACTTTAAATATAATCAGCCACTGGTGCATCATGGGAAACTTTAATTGGACATAAAGTCATTGATTTATCACTAATTAGTCGTCATTCGATCCTCAGTCGCTTCTGGAGCAGAAAAGAAAAACATCTTAAACATGATCCCAATGGTTTCTATTCACCTCGAGCACCATCACCTGAGACTCGAGCCAGAGTTTGATTTACGACTCGTTTGATTGTAAAACACTGACTCTGAAGCTTAAATCTGGGCGAGAAGGTCCAGATGATGTGGTTCTGGTAACAATGGTGCGACACAGAAGGAGAACAATGGCTTCATGATCAGAGATGAATGGATCCTGAAGCTACAACCAGAGAAAACACTGAGTTACACTGATTTAAAAATGAAACATGTTATTGTTTTTATAGTTACACCAGAAATGATTATGTATCTGGTGTTTTACAAATAAATTAAACTGTCATGAGTTAGTTTGTCCTTATTTTAACCAACAAAGATGAAGATATTTTAAAAGATGTGTAACATATATTTGTCAACTCTTATAAAATCACCTAAAGTCCTCATAAAAGCCACACGTTCAACAGTTTCCTGCTGAATTACAATTAATTTCACTTTCATTTCACGACAGAAGGAGAAAACCAACGACTAAAGTGAGATAAATCAAGATCGTGAAACAATTGCAAAAGTAAATGATTGAAAAATAAATGTGCAGAACAAACTATAATTGCAGCCTCGACTGAAACTCACCAGTTATTGCTTTTTGGTTCGAACGAACAAAGAGAGGAAATTAATATTGACACGAATAAACAACAAAGCTGTTCAGAACACAAATGAATAATTGTTGGTTTATTTTGAAATGAATAATTCTTGGTTTATTTTTAAATAAGCCCCAAAATGAAAGATGGTTTCAGGCTTTTATTTTACGTCTTACTCTCTTTTTCAGAAGAAGTAAATTGAAATAATTACTTATTAACAGGATTATGTTTCATGGTAATATCTTTGAAATAAAAAAGAACCAAAACATTCATTATTTTCCCCCAAAATTTCCACAATAAAATATAAAAATCTTATTATTATGTTAACTGTTGCTTCTTCTTCTAAATGTCATGAGAATTTATTTCCACAAACATCAGTGTCAGAGAGAATCAGAGAAGAAACCATAACAAGTGAAAGATGATCTTTCTTTGTGGAAACAAGATTCTCTGATAGTTTCATCGTGAAGCAAACAAGAATCAAGGACTTCAAGCAAAGATGATATATTTACAGCATCAGTCGACTCTTGACACTTCACACTCAAAGCTGCTGTTTCTCTGCTGTTACCGTTGGATTTAAAGAGACAATATGTTCTTTTAAATCCACTTAAATCAAGTTTATGAGCTTTAATAATCTCATGAAGTGGTTTGTATCCAATAATATCCACAATATTTAACCGTTGATCTCGTCGTCTTCATGACATTAACAACATTGACGATGAAATGTTTTCAACACAATAATCGGTGAATATTTTGTATCAAAGCTGTCGTGATAGAAGATAAAAGATTTAAATAAAGTAAGATTTATTATGAGGAACTAAATCTTTCCAGACACTTTATTTTTACTGCTGATCACGAACAATCCTGGAGGTTTTACTGACCATTAAGGTCTTGATGCACAGATTTATAGTCAAACTCATGGCAGCGTAAAGACATCGTAAAATCAATGTTTTCAAAAAGTTAGATCCAGAGTGAAGTACTTCAGGAAACCATTGTATGAATATTGCAATATATGGTGAATATTAAGATGAAATATTGATGTTAATGTGGATTTTTAGTGGATGGAGGAGAAAAGATCTTTCGAAAAATATGGTGGAATTAAAAACTGCTTCATGTTTAAAATTCAAAAATGTCCCTTTTGCTTTGACATTGTATTCATAGATGTTAAAATATTTTTTGTTATTTTATGATAAATGACTTTATAAAAATGTGAACGAACGAGTGACAGAAGAAAATCATGAGCATGAAGAAGAAATGATTCTTCAGAATATATTACATTTCAAAGATGTTTTCTTGTGTAAATCACTGGAACTGAACTTATTTCCATCAATGGTTCACTGCAGTGACATGTGAAGAAAACTCTGACGACAAAACACACTTTGAAGACAAGATTCAACATCTATGTCACGTTATGTTCAAAGATGTTTTCATTCATTTGGTGAAATATTTGTTCATTTGTTTCTCCAAATATATTTTCATCATCACATTTGTACTTGAAATATAAAGATAAATTCTAAAAACATGACATATTTCTATGATCTCTTAACTTAAGAAAGAAAAATGTTTTGTCAAAGAGATTCTTAAAGATATGTTTCCACATAAACAAACAAGAACTATTTGTTCCGTCAACAAATCACTGAACAAGACGATTAAACCACAGACACATGTATGAGATTAAAAGAAAAACACTTTTGTATCAGAAGTCAACATTCAAATGAATGAACTCTAGGCACGAGTGAGAGATAAGAATCTAACATGTTCGTGGATCATTTGTCAGAAAGCCTGAGAGTAAAGACATCAATAAACTTTCAATTAGAGTTTTTTTTCCAAGTAATCGTTGTGTTCACAGAACTTTCTCTCAGTGTGACCCAAATAAAAGCCCATCATTAGCTCATTAGTTAGAGGTTTGTCAGGAAATAGTCTGGACATTAACACTGGATCAAGGTCACTGAGTGGTTGTTTGTATTTTCCTCCATTACCCTGATCTGTTTCCACTCAACACCCTGCTGTGCAGACGAGTCAGGCGGCAAATGACTGGAGGTCAAAGTTCATACGATCAATTAAACACAGTTTAGTTTCTTTCTTGTGTGTTTGCCAGCAGAATAAAACCATATCATGTGAATATATTCATGTGAAGTCGGAGGTTCTTCTTCCAGAGGGTGAAGAAGCCACGACTCCACGAGACATGAGACTCTTTCATCTTCTCAACACTTCAGAGAAGACCATCTAACAACATGGACCTCTTTTCTAAACACCTGCTGTTCTGGAATATTTGGAAATATGTAAACAAATACTTTTCCGAGCAAAAAATATTCATAAAAACACTGTTTTACTTTGATCTGTTTGAGTAAAATGTGATAATTATAGTTTATTTAGACACAAATTAACATGTCCTTTAAAAATACAAGCTTTAACTTTGAAGCACAAAGTATAAATACTAAATCTACTAGATCTGAAACACACACAGTAGTTAGTACTTCTTGAACTTCAACCAACAACATGCTCGGAACCACAAGTTTCTAGTAGTACAAGTTGAAATGTAGACAAGAGAAAAACCTGATCAATATAATGAGTTAAAAATAAGTGAAAACTTAAAAACCTACTCAGGAGAATTGAAGTCACTCAAAAACAAAATGTATCTTTAAATATGATACAATAACACATGCAGAGAAAATGACTTAAAGGACTAGTTTAACACAATGTGAAGTAATTAGAACAAATTCTATAAGATTTTGTTGATAACAAACCCCAGAAAATTCATTGTGTTATTTTGTCATCTTTAACACAATTTGAAAGCTGGTTTAAAAGTTCTGAGAAATGATGTAATAACTGCTGATAAATATTCCTGTACATGACGTGGTACAAGTGTATTCATTAATGGACAGATAATAGTAAACCATGTCAAGTTGAAGCTCATTGTATTCTTGGTTCAATGGTTTGAGCTTTTGTTCTGACGAATAACGCTTCAATAGCTCAGAGTCGTTCATAAATCATAAAAACAAAACAGTTAATCCCAAAACAATCCTGCAGCTTTGCTGCTTTAATGAGAATCTGTTTCAAAGGTTCAGTCTTAACCCTTGAGCTCAAGTGGATCACATGACTTTAGAACCACTCGCTGCATTTACACTTCACTGGCTGATGAAGAACAAGGTTTATAATTGTTCTCCATTGACTCCCTTCACACCTTCTCTCTCCACTAACATATTCATTCATATATAAAGTTGGATGAAAATGGAGGTTTTATTAAGAAGCTCTTGTTTTACTTAAAGACGCCTCTGGTCGTGTATAAAGTCAGTTGCAAAAGTGAACCGTTTTCCATATTTTCCGCACTATTAGACGCACTGGATTATAAGGCGCACCTTCAATGAAGCCTATTTTAGAAATGTTTTCATAAATAGTTTGCACCGGATTATAAGGCGCATAGAATAAAAGCTACAGTCAAACGTTTGACTGGGGTTGTGTTATGCATCCACTAGATAAAGCTGTGCTAAAGGGAATTTCAGCAAAACAGTCAGATAAATTAACACTTTATTAAGCGTTCTGACAACTCTGTTCACTCCCATGGTAACGATGTTCAAATGATGTTTAAAAGGCTGAGACTGGTGTTGTGAGCAGACAAATGTTGAGCGAGCAGCAGAGAAGTTGAGCGCGTGTATGACAGCTAGAGCGCGCAGCAGAGTGATTTTGAGTGTACAACAACCAATACACACTCGCTCAAACCAATGGCAGTAATATCACTCCATAGCCGTCCGCCATGATGTGACGTGGGTCGTAAATCCCACCCCATGATGACACAATGATGTTATCCTGCCAATAGCGTGTCGACTCAGTCGGCACAGAGTCAAAAAAGGGTTTGTAAACAAGTCACCACCAGTTAATGTTCATATATAAGGGGCTCCGGATTATAAGTCACTGTTGTTTTTTGAGAAATTTAAAGGCTTTTAAGTGCACCTTATAGTGCGGAAAATACGGTACTTAGAGACTGAAAGAAAGAGAAACAATATTGTGAAGATCTAGTCCAGCTGTTCTCTAACCATCTCACATTTCATTCGTCCTCACTCTGAGGTTTTGAGCTTCACTGAGCAGTCGTGGGACAGAGTGTGTTTCTCAACGACTGTGTTCACGCTGTTATCCCTGCAGTTCCAGACACTTCCTCATCATTCTGCAGATCTTCACAACAACCCCCTGGATCGATGCATCTCCTGTCACAGTCACATGAAGAACCTCCAGCAGTGCTGACTGTTGTGCAGGCGAGCTGCCTCTAAAGTGTTGCTTCAGTTCCTGGTTCTCTTCCTGCTGTGGGTCTTTGAACATGTTTGTGTGTAACATCTACTTCTGGCACCTCCTGACGCCAACAACCCCACATTCAAATAAAAATAACACAATGTTTTGTTGTTCATGATGACATTCTAGACAACATCAGATCACCAGTAAACACAGGCTTTGTCTCTTGCCCTGAACGACTGGGACAGTCACGCTGTGTCACTGAGACGAGAATTATGGGTAGAAAGTTAATCAATGTTCTTACCTTTAAATTAAAAAACGAATAGATATTGATCAAGAAGGTAGTTTGGTACTTTAGTAGTTCTTCCTCAACAGCTGTCAACAAATATGTTTTATTGTTTCTCTCACCACTGAATAAATCCATCATTTCATTTGTGTTGCAAACCAACTCATCTAGATCTGTGAAGGGAAACATTTTTAAAAAACAATGATTTTCTAAATGTAGCTTGAAATGTAGATGTTTAGTGGAGAAGAAAACTACAAAATATAAATAATCAGGTCAATCCATTATTGAACCATGTGACTGTAAAAAAATACAAAGTCAGAGTCATTTTGTCAGAATGTACCAGAAGAAAATAGAAAATATTAAACAAATGTTAAATTATTCACCAGAATATGTTCTTTAGATCCAAAGTTTCAACACAATGGAAGGATAAAAATGCAGGTAAAATGTGTCAAACATAAAGTGAAGCACCTGAGAGATTGATCTTCTAAGATTTTGTGATTTATTTCATTAAAGCAAAGAAAAATGATTGATTGATTGATTAACATTCCTGTTCAATTGTAAATTTGTTTCGGGTCAATCAATCAAACAAAAAGTAAGAAATAATCAAATTGAGTTGATGTTCCTTGTTTTTAATCCAAAATGCTTTATAACCGTTTAAAGAATAAAGTAACAAGAACTTCTGGTTGTTGTGACTTCCAGTCCGTCGAGTTCTTTGCTCGAGGATATTGAAGTGAAATAACTATTTAATAACTGACGACATTGAGTTTCATGTTATTATGAACCAAAAACCACGAGAATAAAGTCACAAAGATGAAAATGTTCAGATGTTTCACTGATGTTTCTAAGGCTTCAGTTGAGAACAGACACTTCTCTGCTGCTGTTAAGATCCAGATGAGCTCAGTGGTCTTGGTCGTCCTTAGATGAAGACACTTGTGAAGCGAGAGGATCCTCAGAGCCGTCCAGACGGAAGCCATTCCACCGTCAACATGGCAGCTCGCCTGGAGTTTGTCGACTGGCAGCACGTTTGCTCTTCAGTGTGAACGCCAGGCGTCGTATTTGAAGATCAGTTCAGCTCCATCAACGAGTGTCTGGAGGACAATCCTGAGAATCTCACACCTCGATCCAATCTAACATTTCTGGACACGGTTGAACAACAGCTGCTGAAAATCAAACTATCAGCCAAAAAATATTCACTCATTTAATCATAACATTTATTCTGCCTGTTCCCGAACTGGGTTAAAGTATATCCCAGCTACTCGGGGCAAGAGGCAGGGGACACCCTGAACTGGTGACTATTACAGAGAATTATACTTTTATTTTAATACACTTGTAAAAATCCTGAAATGTAACTTTTTTGTGTATTATTTCATGTTTTCTCTGTAGAAACTGAGTAAAAAACACTATCAAGTGTTTTGTAAAAGACTGAAACATAAAAAGTTCAGTGAATGTACTGAACAAGGATCTTACTACGTCCTGATCTGTCAATCAAGTGTTTACGACCTGGAGAACTGACATGAATTCATCACAACTTTACACGATTCAATGGTGTGTGAATCCAGAGAAGAACAACACAAGGACTGTATTTACAGTAGTAGTACTAGTGTGCGTTCAATTTGTCAAAATACTAAGAACTCTTCACTTTGACTTGACAACACCGACACGTCACGTTACTATGGAAACGAAGAGTTAGGCGACGCGTCAAAGAGGTAGAACATAAAGTTATGAAACCAATAACTCAGAGGTTTTGCTCTTCATTCCCATAAGAATGTGTTCAGTGCAGTCAGATGTGAGTCATTATCAGCATCAGTTCTGTAGAAGTGAAGGGAAGTTAGAGGAGGAGGGACATTCTGGTGACATCACAGTTGACAGAAATATTTATCTGATTGGTCGACGTATCGCTGTGTGTCGTAGAACAGGAAGTAGCTCGAGTCGATCTCGCAAGCAGATTAAAATATATTTAGAAATCTTCTTTTTAAATGACAGACGTCTAATGCTGAGTCAAAATGGATTTTGCACGACAGTAAATAAAAACAACAGTGTTCAGGCAACACACTCTCAAGTTGTGACCTTGTATTCACTTAGTTTATGTTTTTTTTGTTTTTTAGTGTAAGACGACACATAAAAGGTAATTGGTTGAAAACCTGCTTTGTAAATTCAAACATGTCAACATAACTCTATACAGACATGATGAAAATAAAGATACAAAGATACGATGTAAACAAATAACCTACTTTCTTTATACGACCGTAAAACAAACTTTAAAATATAATGAAAAACAAAAAAGGAAAAAACACGACATTCTTGTAAAATGTCACCGTTTTATTCCAGAATGCTACACAATTATGTAAACAAAACATTATATTAGTCCAAAAAATAAAACAATTTCTCATTTTTAAAGGATTTAACAAGTGGACTATGTTTGTAAAAAATGCTCAAAGCTGTGAATCACTGCCTCGCAGTCAGAACAACCTTTTGCTTTACTTATCCATTTTTCCAGTATCCAGTAAAACTATTGTAATTATGTTTGTGTCAAATGTTTCTTTGTTGATTAGATGTTGCCCTTGATGTTGGCGTATAAACATTAAATAGTCCTGCATGACTCGTCTACATGTTGGCCTGGCTTTAAACCAAGACTGCATTTCTTGTCAAAGAGAATAAACCAACATGAAGACCAGCGAGCTGCTATTTTGAAGCTGAGGACGAGGAGACGCTTCTGAGCCATTGGAAAAAACATTGATCGTTGTAAGGACAACGATTTGGAATGGCGTGGAATATAAAGAAACTGCTAGTGTACGGAGCAGCAGGCGTTGACCGGGTCAGCCAAAGAAAACAACAACAATCAAAGAGAAAAATATTCAAGAGCTGCAAAGAAACCCCTTAGAACATCAGTTCGTAACATCAGCAAACGTTGCAGAGACATTTTGTCGTCCAACTTAAGTAGAAATATCTTCACACGAATCAGGAATTTAACCACAAACAAAAAAACAGTGACAAAAAGCAAACAAAATCTAATGACTTCATCAGGGCAAAAAGTGGAAGGTTTTAGACCAAGACCACCACCTAACCTTGACCTAACAGAGCATTTCACCTCCTAAAGAGGAGGCTTGATGGCAAAACATCCCAAAACAGAGAAGAACAGAAAAGAGATGTGATAAAAGCCTGGAAAAATGCAACAATCTGGCGAAGGCAGGTGGCCTTGGTGTCATCCTATTTCTACCAGGGGCTCCTACAAAAATAGCCCCAGATTGCTTGACCCGCTTCTGTTTGGAATTAGAAATCAGGTGATGAAGATATCATGTGGTGCACGCTGGACAGGGCCTCTTCTGATTGGATGACCCCTGGATGACCTTTTCATACCGCGATCCAATCAGATCGCCTTATTATGCACATGACCGTGTTGTTGTGTTGGGCTTAGAAATCTGCCGCGAGAACGTCTTTCCCGGTAAGAAAACCTTTCAATGTTGCTCACGTTTCAGCTCAGAAACTCTGTCTTACGATCTGTGTATTATTAATAAATAATATTTTCCTGGTGTCTCGTGTCTCAGTCAATAAACATCTGCTGCTCCAACAAAAAACTGGAGTCTGTTGTCCATATTCATGGTTAAACTTTATTTACACTGAAGAAAAAACAAGAGTCACAATGATTACAAACAAACAGTCAAAGAAAGATTCATCCAAACACACGTGGATCATGTTGAAGCCTCAGAGAGTCTCTGGCTGAACATCTGCTGGAGACACATCCACCATCTCCACTTCCTCCACAGGTACTGGGAGCTGCTCTCTACTCCTGCTCCTCAGGACCACAACAACAACAACAACACACATCATGAAGATCACAACAATGAGCAGCACAGACCTCGCTAGATGGTGATCAACCTCTGGCTCTCCGAACATAACAAGGGTTTTAGATCTGAACACACAATGATCGTCTTTCATAACCAAACACCAGAACTCTCCGCTGTCTTCCAGAGAGATGTTAGTGATCACCAGGCTGGAGTTGGAGTGAGAGATTCTGTCTTCTTGTCCTTGATTTAACACAAGTGATTGTCTTCCTTCAGTTCTGTTTGTCTTCATGAACCAGTCAATCACATCAGGCTGTTTCCAGTCGCATCGAAGAGTCACGTTTTCTCCTCCAGTGAAGAACACATCAGCAGGCGGGTCAGACTCAGGACACACATACAGGTGGTAATATTCACGATCCAGATCACTGTGCTCACAGATGTATTCACCTGTGTGGTTCAAGGTCAGTGATGGAAACATCAGAGTGTAGTTGTGACTCTCTTCATATGTCGTCACTGAAATAATCCTCCACATGTGTGGTTTGTTTCCACTGATGTCAGAGCAGTTCAGCTCCAGACTCTCTCCCACCCAGCGGTGAATATAATTTGGTTGAACATCAACTTCAAACATGTTCAGTAGGTCACAGGTCTGATGGTTCTTCTCCAGGCAGAAATAAGAGTCACTATGATGAAATGTTACCAGCAGAGATGGTTTGTTCTTCACTTGCTGTAGTTCGTACATTGAAGATGTTTCATCATCGATTAAAGCTAATTCCATATTTCTTGTTCTGTGGTTATATTGATGTAAAGCCCACTGGACACTCTGGTTTGGTCCCACACCGTCACAAGTCAGCTCCAGTGTCTGTCCAGCAAGAAGGTCAAAAAACTGAATTCTCATCTTTTGTCTGTGACAAACCAGGAGAGTGAAGTTCCTCTCGTGCGTCACGTTGTTCTGGGTCCAGCACTGTTCTTGGTACTGACCCGAGTCTGAAACCTCCAGAGGGTATATTTCATAATAATCTTCTGTCTGCAGACTGGAGTCATGATGCTGTGAAGAGTTCCACAGAAGTTTCTTCTGCTCACCGCTCCATCTTGAGATCAAGCAGACGTCATCAGTGGTTTTGTTCAGGATGAAGCGATGACGAGCTCCTTCCATCAGGAGGGTTTCAGCGAGGATGTTGTTGAAGAAGAACGCCACCAGCAGCAGGATCTGTGCAGCCATGTCTTCGTCTGTGAGTGAGAGTCAACTCTGCTGCTGCTTTATGATCTCAATTCTTCACCATCAGCAGCTTCTCACCTACGATCGTTGTAACGATATCATCACGATGACGCTCTGAATGCTACTTCCTGTTAGCTTTATCAGGTGTGAAGCGTCAACAGAAACTATTAGGAATTCATACGTAGCTTCACATCATTTTTATGCAACTCAGCTAAAAACATATTTCTTATTGTTCATTCAATCAAACTGACTTCAACTTGTTTCTCTTCTATCACTTTATTTTCGTATAATCACTGCACTTTTTAAAAATATTAACATTTCATTGATGCTTGAGAGAAAATACACAAATCAATCTGTTTTTCTTTTTGTCCTTTTCTGCTCATAACGAAGGCGGATTCTTTTTCTTTTCCTTCATCCTAGTCCGTCTCTGCTGCTCTCGTCTAATCTCTTGGAGACTCTACATTTCTTTTACAAATCTCAAATCAACAACCATTGATGAGGTCAGCTGGTCTCGCAACACAATTGATTATTTGGTTTGATGATCATTTAGTTTCTGTGGTCGCCTGGTGTTCGACACGGATCCTACGGACTGGGATCTGGGATTTGAAACCGTTACAAAATGAATGCTATTGTTCTGATTGTTCATGGGATTCATGAGAAGCAGCTGAAGCTTCTGAGATCGTTGTTCTCACATGGAATTATTTCAGTCCATGTTGGAAAAACAATGATAACCAAACATTTAATTTGACTTGATAAAGTCGACCTGTCGACTGAAAAAGGTTGGTTTTGGAAATGTCCTAAGTCTTCACCTTGGTTGTGTTATAAGCATTGTTGGATTAAAATTATTATACAATATACGTATACGCCACACTTAAATTAATGCTAAAAGATTGTCAAAATATAAAGTATAAATTACTCGCTTCATCTAAAGCTTAAACGTTTGAATACACATTCACGATCATTCACTTATTTTTGCTGAAAAGGGTATTTTTATCATCATTTAATCATTTTTAATATTGTTTTTTGTACCGTCTTCTTTTAAATGTCTTTATTTTGTTACAACGCTGTAGGACTTTGAGATTTATTGTCTGTATGTAAAGTGCAATACAAACAAGATCTATTTTGATTATTGTTAAAACTGCCGAACAATGAGCATGAAATTCCATTTTCATCTTTTTTTCTACCAATTGAACAAATTACTTTTTTTTGGTTATTTTTTAATATTTCATGATCCATTTCTCTAAAGATCAAGTTCGTCTGATATTTGCTGACGTGTCTTCAAATGCATTTCCCAGAGAAACTAGACAGTTTTTGTCGTGAGAGTTTAATAACAGAAACTCTTTTTGGTAACAAGATTGCATTGAGTAGATGTTTCCATTTTAAACTACTTTTCATCGTGTTCCTGAATGAACTGCAAACAATTCCAAGGAGCTGAAAGCATATCGACTGTCGGTTAATAGTTTAACTTATTATAAGTTACTGACTCTTGCAAGAATTTATCGTCTGTTAACGTTAACCATCACAGCTGCTCTTCTGTAGCGTGAGGTTGCCATAGCAACACTGGCAAACATGACAAGTGTTGAGCTGGTGATAAGAACTAAAGGAAACTTTGCAGATGAAAGGTATACGAGCTCCTGCAAACACAAGTTCCTTTTCTGTTTTCTTCAGTGTGTCACAAAGAAGTTAAAGGAATGTGTGGCTTTCAGTCTCTCAAAACCCATGTCAGGGTGACCTAATGTCTCCGTGTGAAAATGATCTTCAGCGTCTAAATCCTCATCAAGGCCAGTGAGATTCGTCTCTTTTCTGGGCTCAAGTTGCTCAAGGCTATAGTTGGCCGTAGTAACTCCAGTCTGTTGATTCTACAAACAAAATAATATCAATAACATTAAAAAAGTGGTGAAAGGCATTACTCAAGAGATCGTGGTTCACTAGTCTGTATGTTTTCATTTGTCCTAGTAATTCTATCCATTCAGGAGGATCATGTTTTTAAACAACACGTCCTCGAACCCAAGTCCTCGACCGTCCCACGCTGTGTCAGAGCCCGAGACGTCACTCGGGCGACACAATAGAGACATAAACGTGGGTTTGAGTCGCATCGGGTCACCATGTGATATACAGAGAACTCCCTCAACGTCGGACTCAGACGGACCGGGTCACATTTGACGCGTCGCCCGACTCTTCGTTGCCATGGTAACGTGACGTGTCGGTGTTGTCGTTTATCTACTGTAATTCTCAGACTATGAAGCGCACGTGTCGTGCACAAACACCTGCGTTCAAACGTGACGACGTATATAGGATTCTTATGAAAGAAATTCAATGGATAGAAAAATGATGTTTCAATATTTAATCCAAGCTACTGTAAAAGTGTCAGTTTGAGTCTTTATGTAGCAAGAAAATACAGTATTGAGTCGACTCTGCTGCTTCATGCAGAGCTTCTCACCTACGATCGTTGGAACGATATCATCACGATGACGCTCTACATGCTACTTCCTGTTAGCTTTATCAGGTGTGAAGCGTCAACGGAAACTATTAGGAATTCATACGTAGCTTCACATCATTTTTATGCAACTCAGCTAAAAACATTTTTTCTTATCGTTCTTTTAATCAAACTGACTTCAACTTGTTTCTCTTCTATCACTTTATTTTTCTATAATCAATTGTATCAGAGCCTCAGAAACTCAATACAAAATGTTAATTAAATATATATTTCAGTGTCTAAATTTAAAGTGGATTTACAAAAGTAAGTTATTAAAGTGAGAAGTCGTATTAGGAGAAACTCAGATGTTTAAAGCTTAAAGCTGCAGACGGTTCAAAAGACAGTTAATGTGAAGTGAAATCATTTTTATCATTTATGTCATGATTTATTCTGACACTTTATTATTCCAATAAACTTTCCCGATTTATTTCTACGTCACTGGACAGATTGATGGTGTGATAGACTTTAAAGTCAGAATATAAAGTGGTGTTTAAGGTTGTTGGTGTGAAGATGTGTTTGTCAATCAAACAGTTAAATGTGTTTGAAAATCAGTTTTCAAAACATTCATGTGACAAACTCTTCAAACCAGTGGTGTTGACCTCGTGACCTCGAGCAGCGACTGATGAAACTGAGGTCGAAGGTGAACACGAGTCGAGATCATCTGCTGACAGACGTCTGGACAGAGATGACGAGTCAAAGCGAGTTAGTTGGTTTGTAACTGAGATAAATAGACAACAAATGAGAAAATAATTCTAGATATGCTTAAAAAATAAATCATAGATTTTCAAACTTCCCAAAAACATCTCCACGAGCAAAACACATTTTTGAAAGTATTTCCAGAAGAATCTAAAAACACAGGTTCATGGAAACCATCAAGACTAAGTTCATGGATTAACTTCCACATCTTCATCTGGGATTTAAATCAGTGTAACATCAGAAAACAAAGTGAGCCAAAGACGGTTCCAGCCACGTTATTTCTTATGACCTTGAGCTCATTCTTTCATCGTCTTGCAAGTGATTCTGCAGAATCTAAATAGAACCAGATGGTTTGATGAATCAGCTAAAATAAAACATGGCTCCAGGTTGAGGTTCTGCAGCTGAATAAATGGATTATAAACAGTTTAATTTAAACTAAATGTTCACCATCATATGATCCTGAAGACGCCTTTTAGAAGAAGTGGTTTTGGTCTGTGTGCTGGTCTTCTTCCTCAAGGACAAATGAACCACTTTGGGAGTCAAAAGAATATTTTTTCTGTCTGTAAAACACATGAGTCGTGTCTTCTTATCCTAAAGCTAAAACACAATTTACCCACAATGCACCGAGTCCAGTTTTAAGGATTCATTTGACTTTCTCCTCGGCTGCTTCCTGACCTGATAAAAACATGTTCATTTATCTATTTCTGGTTAATGTATCCCAGTATATTCAACAACCTCCGGCTGATCACCTGAGACTCTTGGAAAAGACTTTGATTTACGACTTATTTTAGAGCTGATCCCAAACCTTTGGCCGAAGCTACAGTGAAGATCTGTTAGATATGCTCAATAGTTTTGGTGATAAAGTGACTCACTTACTCTGGTTACACAAATAAAGTCACACACCTTCAATGAGCAACACTTAGGATTAACGTTGAAAATGCAGTTTATCTTTTTAAGTTTGTATCTGTTTTCAAGGCTCAGTTTATTTGAGATGAAATGCGGATGAAAAATGTTCAACCAGAAGAAGAGTTTTATTGCTAAAGAAAATTTAAAAATTGTTAAAATGATCCAAATGTAAAGGTTTGTATTTCAGAGTAAAAACCTTTTATCTTCAGACCAGTGAACGTTTGAGTTAAAATAGATGCAACAAAACATTATTCTGATTATTGAGCAACAAAAGGAACTTGAAGATCCGTTCAACTTGTACAGGAGTGAGTTAAATGTTTCACTTGTCATGTTTATTTGTACTAGTGTAAATGAAGACAATTCTATACTAATAATAAATGAAGGGTATTTTAATAAATATAGAAACATAAAATAATTTTCCACATGATGTAAATAACGTTCAGAAACAACAGACCAACAATCCGACTACACAACATGACTAATGCTAGAACACAACATGTATTAACATGAATGTGTTCAACAATCTTCCTCTGGTTTAAGTTCCTGATCGAAGCCATTATTTGAAGCTGATCTAGATTTTTCCTCTCATAGAAAGCGACTGAAAAAGAGTGAAAAAGCATCAACTCTCCTGACGTCACAGCATGAGTCACGCTGACCTAAAGGAAGGGTAGGTGACAAGTGTCATGTAGAACATTGAGAGAAAATAAGATTTTCTTCTGAGCTTCATCTCAGGGTCACTTTTAAGATCATGTCAAGAATTATTGTAGCTGAAGGAGCTGCAGTGAGTCCATGAAAGATCCTCACGTGGCTCTGCATGGTTTGTCACTTCCTGTCGACTTCCTGTCTACTTCCTGTCGACTTCAACCACACACATCAAACTCAAGGACCAGGTCGAATGGTTTCTTCAAAGTAGATTCAAGAACCGACTTTAAACTTGATAAAACCAATAAATAAAGATGAGAAACAGAGAAAATCACAGTAAAAAAACAAATATATAGATTTTCTAAACTGTGGTTACAGGTGTCAAAGGTACTCGAGGAGTGTTTGTTGAAGAAGGACAAACATGGAGAAGATCAAGATCATCAGATCATCCAAGAAAGTCATGACTTCAGCAAACATGTGACTAATGTAACATGAAAGCTGAACAAGGAAGGTTGTTTGTAACAAGACAGCAGCTCCAGTGAGACGATGATCCACTGACAGACTCTCTTGTTCAACATGTGGCGAGTGTTTGGCCTCATTTAACTTGGACCGACATGAAGCTCTTTTGAAAATCCAGTGTCTTTGAGGTGTTTTGTTCGAGTGCAACGAGACTCACTCTGACACTGAAGCATTGTTGTCTTCATAGGATTAACTCCACTGAGCTTCAGTCGATAATATTCATCAGAAGCATTTCATTCCACAGATGACACATCAGTGGTGACTAAAAACAAGAAATATTCATGAAGCTTCATCAGTGGAGAAGAGTCTGAAGAAACTTCATGAAGTTTATACATTTTTCACAAGGGAAATAAAATCCTACACATGAGACAAATCACTCTCTTAGATCTGTAAAGTCTTGATCACTTTGCAACTGTTTCACCTCAAATAACGACTCACTGCAGCAGTTCTTTAGTGGAACAAATTAAATCTTTATCCAGTTAAAAAAAAACAAACAAACAAGGTCAAAGGTTGAATCTTTTCAAGCAACTCATCAACAGCTACATGTTCCTTTTATAAACACAAGTATTCTCTTGACAAATACAACTACAAACTATGAAAACAGTCCATTTATATTTGTAAATAATATAATAAAAATCATTAAACTGTCAATTTCAACCAGAACAAGTGAACAAGTGAGTGACACGTGTGAACAGATAAACTGAAGCAGGTCAAATTAATATTTCCTGGTGATTTTTAATCTGCTTTATTTTTCTAGAAACTGGCAGTTAAATAATATTATTTTACCGCAAATGTGTGTTTAAAACTGTGAGCCGCTCTAGTAGAAGAACTCACATTTCTCCGATCCTTAAAACTCTTCACTGGCTGCCAGTTTCTTTCAGGATCAACTTTAAAATTCTGGTTCTTACTTTCAGATCTATTCATGGTCAGACCTTCCATCAGTGATCTGATCCAGACTTACACCCCAGCTCGGGCTCTGAGGTCTGTGGATCAGAATCTACTGATGGTTCCTGAACACGCTTCAGGACCAGAAGAGAGAAATCCTTCCAGACTGTTGCTCCTAAGCTTTGGAACCATCTCTGTGTTTGATGATCTACTGACTCCTTCAAGAAACATCTGTGTTTGATGATCTACTGACTCCTTCAAGAAACATCTGAAGACACTTTTATTTGAGCTTTTACCTGTTTTTCTTATTGTTTATCTTTTGTGTCTTGATCTTTTAAAGTATATATTTTAACTGTGTATTGTTTTTGTTTGTTAAAGCGTTTCTTGAGCCTGGTCTAGAAAGATCTTTACAATTAAACTTTACTTTACTAAGTTTAGAAGAACATTTATTTATGAATTTCTGGGATGAATTTAACTTTATATCAAATCATTCAGTTTCCAGATGTAAATCTTCTTCTGTCCAGATGTTCTGTTGCTTTTCTCAGCTTCAACCTCCTGCAGCAGAGAAGCAGCATCAAGAACACAGTGAGCCTCGAGTCCTGAGTCCATTATCTTGAGTCATTAGTGTTTGAAAACAGAGTCACATTTGTAATAGAAGCACAATTACAAACTCAATTGAGTGGAAAATGAGAAAAAGCACGTCTGAGTTCCTCAACCGTCCTCTGACACGTTTACATCCAACGATTACAAAGTTTGTTCCATGATCTTGTAGTTTGTAGAAGATCTCAGAGAATCACTTGATCAACAACCTCAGGATATTATCAACATTTAACCTGATGGTAAAATAAAGTGTAGATACTATGAATATAGAAGTTGTTCTGATGTTATGAAGCAATAAATGTTATATTTTCATCCATAGTAACACAATTGTTTACCAGGAGGATCCAGTTTATGTGTGTAACCTGCTGCATGATGCAAACACACATCAGGTTCTATAGATGACAAAATACAAATCATTGTAAACGAAGAGAAAATGTGAAACATGTGAATAAAGATGAAAAAAGCTTGTGTTTGTGTCGCGTGAACATGTTGAAGAGTTTGTTTGTAAACGTCTGCACCAGTGACTCTGTGGGTAGAACCTGGTGAATTGAAAACAAAGTGAGATAAATGAACATCTTTCTCACTGAGGTTTCCTCCAAACAACACATCCTTGAACGCCCTGCAGGAGGAGAGATAGAAGAGCAGGAGGACTTTCTTTACTGCTGTGGTTTCATCCTCCAAAATAACATGTTTACAAACACTTTCAACATTTATGACATCTTTTACTGAAGCGTAGATTTACTGTCATCTCTCCTTCATCTCTCCATCACCTCTTCATCATCTCACCATCATCTCCCCTTCTTCTCAATATCATCTCGCGTTCTTCTCGTCTTATTCTCGCCTTCATCTCACCATCAATTTGCGTTCACCTTGCCATCATCTCAACATCACCTCGCCATTGTGTCACCATCATCTCTCCATCATGTCGCCATAATCTCGCCTTCATCACACTCTTCAGAAACTCCATCATCTGACTTCATTCAGCTCTACAGTCTCCTGACTTTAAAGGTGCATACAAACCTAATGTCCTTGTTTTCTTCTTCTTTTTCCACCTTAGTGATAAAATATCCTCCACCTTCTCCTTAGATAATCCATAGAAGTCTAATCACAGTTTATAAAATGTCATTTCACACGAGTGCAAATGTGACCTCAGAGGTTTCAGACACAGAATCCTCCTGATTTTAAAAGGTCATCATGACCCAACAGAGTCTCGGAAAATACAATACTTTACAGAAAAGTGCTTTTATGACATCATGATGTCGGCTGACTCTGGTAAATTCACTGTTCTGGTTCTCTTGGATCTGTCATCAGCCTTTGACACAGTTGATCACCAGATCCTGCTGAGAAGACTAAGGGATGAAGGTCTGTCTGGGTCTGTGTTAGAATGGTTCTCATCTTACCTTTCTGGGCGCAGTTTTAGTGTATCTGCCAATCAAATGAGGTCTGAATCGGCAGATCTGTTGTGTGGAGTCCCTCAAGGTTCTGTTCTGGGTCCTTTATTGTTTTTGCTGTACTTGATTCCCCTCGGTAAAATCATTCAGAGATTTCCAGATGTTTCTTATCACATTTTTGCTGATGACATCCAGCTCTACTGCTCTTTTGACCCAACTGAGCCCCAAAGGCTGAACAGCTTAGTCAATTGTTTGCTAGAAATCAAACAATGGCTGAGTGAAAACACTTTACAGCTAAATGTGGACAAAACTGAAACTCTGGTGATTGCTCCTGATGATAAGATTCCAGGGTTGAGTCAGTACTTGGGTGACTTAGGTCAGTCTGTCAAACTGAGCCTGAGAAACCTGGGTGTTGTATTTGATAAAGACATGTCTCTTGTTCAACACTGCAGAAAACTGACCAGAAACTGTTTCCTTCAACTGAGAAAAATCTCTAAACTTAGGAAAATGTTGTCACAACATGATCTGGAGCTTGTAATCCATGCGTTTGTTTCTTCTCGTCTGACTATTGTAACGGTTTGTTTTCATGTCTTAACAAGAAGGATGTGTCTCGCCTGCAGTTGATTCAAAACTCTGCAGCGAGAATTCTGACCCACTCTAGTAGGAGAACTCACATTTCTCCGGTCCTTAAAACTCTTCACTGGCTTCCAGTTTCTTTCAGGATCAACTTTAAAATTCTGGTTCTTACTTTCAGATCTATTCATGGTCAGGCTCCTCCTTACATCACTGATCTGATCCAGACTTACACCCCAGCTCGGGCTCTGAGGTCTGTGGATCAGAATCTACTTATGGTTCCTGAACTTCAGGACCAGAGGAGAGAAATCTTTTCAGGCTGTTGCTCCTGAGCTTTGGAACAATCTTCCTCTCTCTTTGCGCCTGATGGATCTACTGACTCCTTTAAGAAACATCTTAAGACGTTTCTATTTGTTCAGGCTTTTCCTTGAATTTCTCGAACTCCTGTGTTGTTCTCGGTGTTGTCTTGATCTTTGAAGTATGTACTGTTTTGAGTATTGTTTTGATTGTTAAAGCGCTTTGTGACCCTGGTCTCGAAAAGTTACTTACTTACTTACTTTATCTGCATCTTGTTTCTTTTCTCTTTGACATGTGTTGCAGATCATTCACTGAACCTGTGATGATGTTTGTTATTCATACATTATGCATAAATACCTGATAAAAACCTCCACAATGTAGAGTCTAGTGATGTCACGTTCAGCTACACAAGTTCATTTCTATTTAGACACATGTGAAGACAAATACACTTTGTATTAATAATAATTATTTTATGAATTAATCTTTTTCAGTTTATGCAAAAATAATAATCAATGTATAAGATACATTATCACTATTCTATAAAGCATTAAAATGTTTATCATCAGAGTATTTCATTAGATCACATTAACTTATATTTGTGGATTTTCTTGTATGTTTTATTTGTTATTTTGCAAACAAATGATTATAAACATTGTAAAAACAAATGTACTGAAGCAAAAACAAATGGATACATGTTTGAATACAAGTAGAAGTCAATTCCAGAAGGGAAAGAGTTAAGATCCATTTGTTTTAACCAAAATGAACTTAAAAAAACAAGTGTGAACCATTAATCCATGGAGAGATTTATTGATCAGTAGATTCATGTCCTAATAAAGACAAGAACATATTAATATATCTTAAGACCGACACACCAGACCCACACTTATAATAATATAATATAGTGAATAATCAGGTGACACAGAGTGATTTAAATCAAAGATAACTAACTAATTTATTAACCAGCTGCAGAGAAACAGTGTATTTCAAGAAGAAGTGAATAATCACTACATTGACTTGTTCGCCTCAAATCAACTCCTGAGTAAATAAACTCCAGGAGGTTGAATTTATTTTGCAACAAGAGTGTTTGTTTGTTAATTCAACATTTCCATGATGTGCTTGGTTGCCTTTGATGAAAACAAGCCTCTGGACGTGTAATATTGAAACTATTCAACAGTTGTTTCCAAACAGATGTATATCAATGAAAAACTAATGGAATAAATAAACTTGTAAATGAATGAAATCCATCTGATTCCAAGTCTTTAGTTACATCTCAACTGCAGTGACGTCTGTAAAAACATCAGTCAAACATCAAACCCAATTTTCTGAAGCAGATCTCCACAGGGATTAATAAAGTAAATCTAATCCAATCTAATCTGTCTCTTATTCAAAGTAAGTGTTATTTCTATACGTCTAAGATTAACTTAAAGCCAGTTTTGCTCACATATAAAGTGCTGAACATTTATCCGCTCAGTGTTTTGTCAACTTCTTTCAAAGTCAAGGTTGAAACCAGAAGACGAAGGATCTTCTCAAGACTCCATTTAAAAACCTGGTCTCTGCCTCACATCCAATGGTTCTGACAGATTAATAAAGTGAAGAGGTTTGTGGTGTCGAGCTCCAGATAAAAGTGCAGAGACTGTCATGGTTGGACGTTTATCAGAGAACGACGTGACTTGGAGGAAATTCAACACTTTCTTTGTGCAGCGATAAACTATTGTTTCTTCATCTAGAAGTATATGAAAATATCATCATTGAACTCATGGAACAACTTCATCAATTTTACAAAGATGAATAAACCACAATTGTTGTTTGAGGAGAAGAGTTGCTGATGTCAACAGATCTTCAGGTGAAGGACAAACATATACAGCAGAAGTTGTGCAGGAGGACAGAAGTCTAGTTCTGGAAAATCAATGTGAGAACATCAAGTGAAGACGTGAGGACGTGATGAAGGTCTGGATGTCATTTATCTCGACTACACCAGAGAACATTGTCTTCAGTTTTGCTGCAGGATGACATGAAAGTCATTTCCTCACAGGAGCTCCAGAAAACAGTGAGTTTGAGGAGTGGACGCAGCATTAGAGTCATTGTAACATCACTCTGAGCAGCCTTAGAAGCATCAACACATCCCTGAGATCTACCTCTCACTGAATGAAGCTACATTCACGCAGCAGCATCTGATCGTCGTGTGCTTTGATCGAAGCTTCGACAACAAACAAGTGAGAGAAAAATATCAAAGAGTATTTTGCAGTTTAATGAGAGACAGGATGAGAAGAACAGTTCGACTCCAGCAGTGGAAACATCAGCGTGTTGTCATGAAGCTGTTCAAACACACATCATCAAACCAATAACTTTGTGAGCAGCAGTTCAATATTTTGAGTAAATATTTCACACAAAGTCAACATGTTGAGTGACATGAATCCATCAGAAGAACAAAGTTCTACTTGAAACTTATATCATTGAATATAAAGTTTGTTAAAAATTGAATATCAAATCCAGTATATACGATTGAAAACTATCTTTGGTTATTTCTTGATATTAAACATTCTGTGTTTCTACTGACATCAGTTTAATGATGTTTAAATTAAAGGAGCAAAAATCCGCGAGTTTTCGTTAAAATTAATGCTTTAGTTTTGCACTGTGTTCTTAAATCTACAGTCTTTTCTTCTTCTATTTGTGTATCTTTAATCTTATGTTGTCGATCATGAAATGTGTGATTTAAGCTGTTGTGTCTTCAACACTTTACACATGTTTTCAGTTGTTAACACGATCTTAGTGAATCACCTGCAATCCTTGTTTCAGCCCTTGTTACTAAACGCTACTTAATGCATGAAAATAAAACATTATTGTCTCTTTAAGTGTAACAAGTGACGACCGTCATGTTTAAATGGATTTGTTTGGATTATTTATGAGCAGCAAAGAAATAATTATGAAGAAAACACTTCACGCTGATAATAATCATTTACAATGTTTAAGACTCACTGTTAGAAAATAATCATCAACTGTATAATAACCACTTATTTAAAACATCAGCCTCAATCTTAACAGCTTTGTTGGGTAAACATGGATCATTTGCATCAGTGAACACAGTAAATGAAGAAGAAAACATGATGTTCTCTGACATTCATGTTCATGACTGTGATCACATACATCGTCTTCATCAAACCATTGCTTTACTCATGGAAAATATTCATTAATCGACCAAAACAAGTGTTTAACTGAAGCACAAAACAAGAGTCTTAACTAAATGTGAAATCTGATTATTTTTATTCATAAAAAGCTGTTTTTTAGTGAACTATAAAAATGTTCTGCTCAGTTTTGTATTAGTTGTTAGTTTCTTTTCCAGATTATTGTTGACGTTCAGACTCTTTTCATAGTAGAAACAAACTGTCAGAATACAAACCTAAATAACATTTGCATCAATCAAAGCAACATCAGCACCAACATGATCCAGAGCAAATCTCCTCACATGTTCAACATAACAATAAGTCAAATAAAATCAATTGTTTACCTGCATTTCCAACATCCACACAGGAACGATGAACGAGTGAACATGAAGGGAAAAGAGAAGAAAGACCAGTTAGTGGATAATACATGACTGTTGAATTATTATTGATAAAAACATGTCACACAAATCAAATAACACATGAAAACACACAAATAAATAACTTATATCTTATAACTTATATATTCAAATCCATCAACTATTATCATGTTTTGTTGACATGACAACGACTTCAATCAAGAAAAATGTCTTTATAGAATGAACATCCTCCATAAATATATTGAGTAAGTTTCTTTCAATAAAAAAAATAATGACCTTTAATGTATTTATTTATGGGAAATATCTGGGACTTTTTTATTTAACTTTACTAAACTGTCAAAAGATGAAAAAATTAGTAAAACATATTTTAAAAAACATGCATAAATAAGGAGCAAAAGGAAAAAATACCTTTCATTCTATATTCTCTCTGAGACAAGTAATGATATGAAAACATTTTGCTTTTCTTTTCCTATCAGAGATGTTTTAACACTGTTGTATTTTATTCTTGAACAAACTTTTAATCTCACACGACAAGAAGAAGTTGAGAATGATATATAATTTTGAATTAAACAACAAATCAGTGGTAAATGAATACACAAGCTTGTAGATTAAAAATAACTTTCAGGACAATACAAATGGAACCGATAGAGAAAATGTCAACTGCTAAAAATAAATCCATATATTTAGTTTTATGAGAATCCAAGCACTGACGTGAACATGAATCGACTCCTTGAACGTCTACTGTAGACGGTAAAAGCAGAACAAAACTGCTATAAATACATGTTATGGTTCAAATAACATCTCTGCTCAATAAAACCAAGTGTTCTGTTCAAACACTTGATTACAGGGAAACATAATCCATTTGTTGATGTGTAAGATTTCCAGCTGAGGGAGGTCAGCGTCTGCTCAAGTGCTCGACTGTCATTTTGAGTCCATGATGGGAATCTAACGAGTGGAGACACTAAATGTTCTGGAGACAACACTGTTTATGTGAGAGGTCGACTCAAAGAATGATTCTTGGAAATGATGCTCACGGCTCCGCCTCAGCCACACTTTCTAATTCTAGTGTGGAATGAGCTGTGACACACTTTATTGCAGCTCACACACTCGGAATAACAAAGTAGCTCACACTGAAACACACCGGTGTGAGACGGCAACACAACCACGGTGCAGACCTTGCAACACAAAAAAATACATTGTAATGTCTTTGACATTTGACTTGTGTTGATAATTTCAGTTCATTTGTTGTTGAATCTTCTGAGAGTTGAGAGATTTGACCTTTTTTCTACCAAAATAATACACAAAATGATGAAAACATTTAAATACAAATGAACAAAATGAGTATTTGCAAGATTCTTGATTATCACCCGGATACTTTTGTATATTGAAGAATATGTCAGCTTGTGTATAAAGTGACTACAACTCTTTGTGTTTCAGTTCCAGTAAATGTTGTAAAAATACTTCTGAATCTTCAAGAACAATTAACAAGCAACGCATCATGAATCGACCAATCAGAAGGATTTGTTTGTCGCCTGTAAAGAGTCGTGTGTGGAGATGATCTGATGAACTCTGGACGGTTCAGATACGACTCATATTTACTGACACACACTTCCTTCTAAACACATGATAACACTATTTTGTGCAGAAAGTTATTCATCCAGACACACAAAAAAGTACCAAAACAACAAAATGTAAATGATTCACACATAAGTGTGTTGGTTACAAGTTTAGTTGTAAAAAACAAACTTTTCTTCTTTGAATGTTTTGCAACAACAAATAAATATTCAAAAGGAGCAGGAGGTTAGTGCAGTTTTACTGATTCTTTCACGGTATTTATTCACAACAACTTCTGAATAACAATCATTACCAGAAACAACAGCTTATAAAGTTTGTTTTTTGTCTGTCACACTTTTACGTATTTTCCCCATTTACATATAGTATTTTTTGTTGCTATTTTTATATAGTTTACTAATACTAACTGGGTTTAGACGGTGTTTTCTGCTGTCAATTAATTACTTATTGTACTTATAAGTACTTGTTGATTTGTTGAATACTCTTGATTACTGCTTAGTTTTTGTGAATTGTAAGAATATATTTATTATATTTTTATTTGCAAACTAATTTATGTTTTTGAGTTTCCTGCTTTCAACATGAAGCTCATTGTATTAAATATTCTGCATCATTGTTCGTACAACATTTAAAAGTGAGTCAATCCACTGAATGCACTTGAAATATTCAAGACACAAAAACACTGAATTTAGTTTGAAATAAATCCAGCTTCACACACATAACAAAAAGAAACTGATTGAATAGAATCAACTTCTCTCATCAAAAGCAGGTGGAAATGTTCAAGAATGAATGCCAAGTGTAAAATATCATCTGGAGCCACTTTAGTGCTAAATAATAAAAGTCTATTTGAAGCTAAGAAGTCTTTCTTTGTGACAGTTCAGGGTCTTTGGAGGCTCCGAGAAGAAATCCACAGAGGAGGTAAAATGTTGTGCAGAGAAGTGTGACATGTTTTCAGCCTCAAAGCTCCTTCATTCTGTCTCCACGCTTTCTTTTCGCTTCAGGAAAAGTAGCGACAGGTGATAGAAATGTTCAAGAGTATGTGACGTGTCATTTTAACGTGACAGGTTTGATAGAATAACAGGACCTTGGGTCAAAAACTACACGTCTGTCAATAAATGCAACGTCCATCAACACTGACATTTGAAACATTATTTGTCAACAACTTAGATAAAGTTTCCTGAAACACATCAATGCTCGTGTGGAACATAAATCAAGTTGGAGTTGAGAAGATTGAACTGATGATCAACTGAACCAGACGATGTTCAGAAGCCGTTGAACCAAAGTTGGTCCAATTAAATCTCAGAGTTTCTTCAAAATGGACTTAAAATCAACTTAACAAGAAGGATCTGTTTCGCCTGCAGTTGATACAGAACTCTGCAGCAAGATTCTGACCTGCTCTAGTAGAAGAACTCACATTTCTCCGATCCTTAAGCACTTTGTGACCCTGGTCTTGAAAAGCGCTCTATAAATACGAATTACTTACTTAAATTAAAGACATAACCGGTGGTTTTGGTTTGAGTCTGAAGTTCTATCGTGTTCGTCCAGTGCTTTTGTAGATTTTCAAAGCCGAGCTAAACTTCATGACATATTCATAATCTTCAATGATTTGTAACGGAAAATAGCAAAAATGTGAGATTTGTACTGTTTAATATATTTTTTAATCCTTCCTTTGATTGATTTTAAGACATGTGTTGTTATCAATAATTACAAATCAATAAGACTTTAATACTTTTTTTCCATTTCATATAAGAAAAAAACAGTGACATTAGAGCATTAATACGTTTCTTGTTCAGCCTGTTGTCTGTTAGGTTCATTATCTGGAGTCATAGAAGTTGTTAGAATGGAACGACATTTGGAAGCAAAGATGATTTACTGTGAGCCACAGAAACACACAAGAAAACCATCAACTCAGCAGCTTTAAATGCAGTTATTAGAGACGACAGGAAAGTCAATAAATACAGTAAAGAGTCAGGATCAGTCGCTCTATTAGGTTCCTCTGACAGAAAAGACACAGAATGTGGAAACTGAGATATTTACTGGCTGAGGAAGTATAAATATGTCACTTGAAAAACAAACTAAAATAATAACAAGCTTTAAACTTGTAATAAATGAACTATTTACAACAGAAATTAACCAACATTACAAGTTTAAAAGTGAATAAATTAACTCTTCTTTACACATGTACACACTGTAGAGTAATTATTATTATTTACCTTTTAACTAAATCATCTTCTGCTGGAGCAACAACATCAGAAAAGTCGCGACAAAGTGACTTTAAAAAGTTCTCTGTTCCATTTCTCTCCACCTTCAGTCGACGTGATGACAACTCTGGGGATTGTGACGCACACATGTCGTAGATTCTAGAAGCTGCTGTTAAATTTAGAAATGTGTGTCACCAACTATCCATGGCTGTGTTGTAACTACCTTTCCTTCCTCGTGTCCAAGAACACAGTTGGAGCATCAACTTTGAATCAGGAAGTGATAACAATGGATAACACACTGATGATGATGATGAAGATAAAGTGAAGAGGAAAATAAATGTTGCAGCTTTGTTTCCTTCAACGTTTCTTTTATTGGCTGCTTCTACTAAAGGTACTTTTTGTTGTACAAATATAATAATAAATATAACTTAAATATTCTTAAGCTTTCTCGCATAAACAAAGACACTCTTCCTGTGAACAACATCTCAGAAAATAACATCCCTCAAACCCTTGTAGGAGCCAAGGTCTCAAGCTGGCAACCACAGATTAATAATTTTTATTTGCTCTTTTCAATCATTAGATCGTTTATTTAAAGCTTAGTCTTATGTGAAATGAACATTTAGTAGAAAGACTGAAGTACAAATTAAATCAAATCATCCTAAATAATCACAAAGTCCATGTTTTTAAAATAATGTTTTCAAGCAGAACATTCTGTAACTGCAGCACATTTATCTAAACCATCAACGTCCAGGTCCATCATGGTGGAGGTTCTAACACGACTCTGGTGTATTTGTGTGAAAAAATAAAAGGCAGAAAATCACATAATGTGCTGAAAAGAGTGATGAGTCTGGACAAAAGGAAACAGGAGAAAAGAATGAAGATGAAATGATTGATTCCTTTTCTGTCGCACAAAAACATATTGACAACAAAACAGTGACTGTAGTTCGTTTCAAAAGAGACAAGATTGTTCTGGTTAAGAAGGAGACAATTAATGATATTTTTTATGGCCGTCAGTGAAACAAGACGGAAATAATGCTCATCCAACCCTTCGAGCCAACAATGTAATTCAAATTAACAGGTAATTTATTGTTAATTGATTGTAATAAACGCTAATGAAAGAACCATCTGCTGATCTGCAGTCGAGTCCTGAGATGAGCTGAGATCTAACAAGACTGGACAGACGTGGACATGAACAGATCAAACCTGCTGTGATATGAGACAGAGGACTTTCCTCTTCAGCTTCAGATCTACTCTGAGATGTAAAGATTTGATGACAACCTTTTAAAATGTAGCGTGAGCTGAGATCGAGAAAAAAAAACTTCAACCTTCGTGACATTCAAGAGATTCTTCCTGGAAACCCTGATGATCCAAAGAGCCTCGAACATGTGTCGCCTGGAACATGGATTTGAAATGTTTTTCACTTTCAGAAGCTTCGAAAGATATTTTTTGACCATTTTACCTCCGAGTGTTTCCTCTCCTGGAGTGAGTGTCGACTCACAGGACGACACGAGACACGAACATTCACAGATAAACTCCAGGAAAAAGGGAATAAATCTAATTGACCTGGAAAATAAATCCATGCGAACTAAAGGGAATCGAGTGGAAGCAACGTTGTCAGTCAAAGAAGAGACAGATGTTGACGAAGCATGACAGCAAATGAAGAATAATTCATGAATCAAAAACACATATTGTACAAGTGTGTTCAAGGTCGGATGTTTCAGTTTCAGTTCATTGTGAGTCAGTCATTGACTTTTAGAAAACAAATAATGAAGATAATTTTCATTTTAATAAACAGCTTTTTTTTTTATTTCAAAGATATAATCGCTCAAGTTGAAAAAAAAAAATATTTTTCCAAACAGAAAAACATTTAACCTTATTTGTCCATCTTCACAACAACATGATTTATTACATGGACGTCTTTAAATCTCAGTTCGTGAAAACAAAAATACATTTTTTTTTGACCTTAATGGTCATTTTAGAAGTAGTTCGAACTGAAAAGACACAATGACGTAAAAATGCACATATTGAGCCAAATGAAGGGAAATTATCCAAATGTATTTGAATTTGTTGAATAAGTCAAAATAATTTTTCAAGCCACAAGTCAACATTATTGGCAGAAATCCCATCATGCATTGCGTCTGCTTGACTCTTCACTAGTAAATCTATTGTTTAGGGTTATGACCTTCATCACTTCATGTGATCGACTGGATTTGTGTGGAAGTTGATTCATGTTTCTAAGGTGAACAATAAAGTTTCTTGTGTTTAAGATAAGATAAGGAACAGAGATTATCAGCGTCAACTAGAGACAATACAGATAAATTGAGCCTCAAAAAGACAAAATCACAATCAGATCAAAACTTCTTCTTAAAGAACTTGTAGTAAATAAAAATTTTGTTCACGACCTTGACTGATAAAAGACGATGATCTGTCGTGTGGTTGAGTTTGAAGCCACTGACCTACAGTCGACCATACATTGATTCTTTCTGATGGATTCTATGAGATGTTCATGTTTCTGAAGCATGAAATAAGTCTTTGCTGAAGCATCAAGACGATCCTGTCACTCTTACTGTCTGTAGATCTACAGACGACATCATCAAACATCAACAACACAAACTTCCATCAGCCTCGTGTGTGTTTTCTTTCCCAGTGATTCCATTTCTTAACTTTCCTCTGTTGGTTTTTCTCTTCCATTGTATCTGTTACAAGCTTCCAGGAAGAACAATATTGTGGAGAAAACCACAAACATCACATTTGGTTTCATACATGTGTCGCATTTCTTAAATATCTTTCCATGACTCAGAATAACTACTAATATGATCCTGAGTCTGTCCATCATCGAACCAAGACTATAGTTTGAACAATGTTTACATTATCGTCATCATTTTCCTGCAGTAAAAGTCAAGAGGTAGCTGTCGTTGTGTAGTTCTACTTACTTTTCAACACACCTGCTCACTTTCTTGTGTTAGTTGTAGCAGTTTCTTTCACCTGCTGCCTCACTGAGCCTCATATATTGCTATTCCAACACTTCTCAAAGACACGCTTTGTCATTTCTTTTCACATTATTCAAAGTCCTTCATACATATTTATGAGGCTCAAGATAGTGAAGGTGGCAGAAGAAAGTGAAGACTTTCTACTCACACGTCAAAATAACACTTAATGACACAACAGTCATTATTCTGAGAAACAACAGAGAATCCTGGGAATTCTAATTGAGAACATATTGTTCCCGAGACGAAAGACGGCGTCGAGTCGGCAGATGATACTTTTACCATGTGACCTCCAGCATAAATAAAGTGTCAATGTATGACAAATATACACTTCAGGTTGAGATCAGTGAAGTTATTAAAACACTCTCAGCTCAATAGTCATGTTTAGTTGAGTCTATATTAGTCTGGATTCATGTTTCTTAATCTTAGCAGTGGAACCTCTTTAAGCTCTTATTATTGACTCCATATAGTTTGTTTGATTCATCCTAAAATACTCTTGAAAATATTTCATGTTGTAGTTTTAAAATGATTTAATTTGAAGTATTGTTGAAGATAAAAACTCTCCAGTCGAAAGCTTATCTCCTGTATTGATCTACAGTGACTGGCAGAAGGATATTGTCCTTCTTTCCTCAGGATCTGAACCACATACTGTGACATGAAATCATTTATCTTCAGTGTCAGAACCTCGGATCAATATTCTTCTAACAGCTGCTCGGTGTGAGTTCGACTTTAAGTGCCAGACACAAGAAACTGAATGGAGATAATAAAATAATGATTATATTTAAGTGAGAAGAAAACTACAAATATTTGAAAACATCTCAGGAAGAATCTAAGATGAAAACAGAAATTTGATCTGATTTAAAATCATTAAAACACTTGTTTTCTTGTTGATTTAATGGCTTAACCAACTTAATGTACATTTGTTTGGACAATTATACATTTATGAACGAACTTAAGCTCAAACAAGTTTAATTCAGGAGCTGATATCTAGACTTTTACCATGTTTTTTCTTGATAATAACTTTCTAAGTTCTTACATCAATATCTCTGACATCAAACTGACACAACATTTTAGACAGAACTTGTTTTATTTTTCTGTCACACAGAAGTAACTACTTGATGAATAACCGTTGTTTTCGATGAACAGCATCGATATAATCATGAATTCTAAAAGTGTTTTCATGGTTTGAGAAAACGCTTCTTCACTGACGGACTAAAACCTCCAGTAAATGACATGAGCAGGTGGTCAGGTTTCACAGGAGTCCATCAAGAGTCTTTACACACGTTACAAACTAGGTTTTCTATTGTAAATGTTTTCAGTAAAAGCTGGTTTTATATTGCAGGGTTTTCTCTTGTGAACAGTTAAAGCTCTGAATTATTCTAAAGCAGGTTTTTTACTTCCTTAAAAATGGTAAATATTGCTTCAACTAAAGAATATAATCTGTAATGTGCAGAACTTTTATTGCTACCAATTTGACAATTAAATGTGATCAGAGATTTATTTCATAAAGTAAAGACATTTGAAATTATTGTTATAATTATTTAATTTTAAATACTTAAACAAAATCACTGTTGAAACTTTATAGTTGTGTTCACGGCACCTAAAGCTGAGAAACAAAGAATTAAATGGGGAAAAATAAAAGCTTGGAATTATTTAACATAAGTTTCTTATAACCTTGAGCTGGTGTGATCAGTCAACGTGTAAAAGATAAAAACATCAGGATCCAGAAGCTACTTGGTTTTTCTATTATTCATAAGTTATGATCCAGAGAGTTTTGCTTTAGATTCCAAGTGTAAACCGACTTAATGTCTCCAATCAAGGACGTCTGTCGTCTCGTGTTAAGGTTAGGTAGAACTTTATTGATCCCTCAGGAGGTCTCCTTCGGGAAATTGTTTTTCCAATTAGACACACTGGACCATGAATGTGAGCTTGTTAAAAAAAAACCCACAATAAACATCCATCCTGGTCTTTCTTCTAGTATCTGTATTACACATTGAAGTGTGGAAACTATTCGTGGCTTCATAGAGTTGTGGCTTCAGAGAGTTCACTGAAGGAAATCAATCATTGACCCTTTAAGACGATCAATGGAACTCTGGAGCTTCTTAGACCAGCTTTGGAAGAAGTTCAAACCTATTTTTCTCAAGATTAATGCTTTATTCATTGAAACATAAAACTAGCTTGAGATGTCAAATCCATGTCAACTTATTTAATTATCTTTTAACTATCAATCATCACTATATCTATTTACTTTACATGGAGTTTAAAAGTCAGACTTTGATTTCCAGTTAAATATTAAAGTGAGAGAAGAAAGATTGTTTGGCTCTAGTGGCAACATTTCCAGTCAAACATTTAGAAACGTATCAAACTAAAACATCATTTGATCCATATTTTTATCATCACATCATACAAACACATTTGAATCGATGCCAACTTTGATTCACTTTTTTCTCTCCAGACCTCCTTTAAAGAAGTGAATTAACTTTATCTTTAACTCATCTTTGACATTTTATCTCTGTGCGATCTTTCTAATAAAATTGTTATATTACTTATTCTGAGCAAAGCAGGTTCATCTGAGTTCAAACTCTTTAATATTAAATAAATCACTTCATTTCTAATCAGTTTCCAAAAACATAAAATACACCCTTGAGACTGTTGCTTCAACTGAATTATCAATATTGTGTATCCATCTGGATTAAATACTGCATATACTCTGGTTCTTGACATGTGTTTTTATTCTTAATATCACTTTGAAGATTTAATTTCCAAATACAATAAAACCCAGAACAAAGCCCGGGTCTGGTTCTGTGAAGAAAGTCATGATTTTTTCTTCACACAAGTGTCTTGTGATGATTTTGTAACATCCTTGTCTTGGTGTTTATTCATTGGTTTTCTCTTGGGTACTAAACAGAGTATTCTCATGAGAGTATTCTGTCTCGATGGACTTGTTAGCTCGTCCACTTCCATCTCCACTGTCAGCTCAAGTTCATCCTCTCGATGAAGATGCATTGGGTTGAACGGATTAATTTCCTTTGTTAAATCTATTTTTAGAAATAGGGAAAAAAAACAAACAGACAACAATCTAGACAATATGTTTTTTGTTTTCTTCCAATTATTGATGTTGATGTTTCTAAAGGAAGTACAAATCATTTTCCATCCGAGTAAGGATGTGAACGTCAACAGCTCGTTCTACAACAGCCTTGACTCACTTGATAAGATGATCTTCTCTGTGGGAGAAACAAACTGATCGACTGATGGAACCAGAGGCAACGTACAGGGAAGTCCAGGTTCTATTGAGGACAAATGTTTCTTGAAAGATCTGCTGGAAACTTGAGCAACTGTCTTGTTTTTAAAGGTTCAACACAACAATAGAACAATAATCCTTCCATTGGAGGCAAAACAACTGACTTTTGAAGGAGTTTATTTATGAAAAAATAAAAACCTGATACACTGATTGCAGAGAAGAATCTAAATATTACTTAAATAATGTTATTTATACATATCTTTACTGTAGTTTGAGTGTCCATGAGAAACTGATTTATAGAAGGGATTGATGGAGTGAGTGATGGTGGATGAAGCTTTAGGAAACATTGTGACATTTATTTTACATTTTGTATAAATTTATAAGTTGAAACCTGGAAAGGATTCCAGCGAGATTACATGATATTGCTGTTACACTGTTCGGACACTAGGCGGAACCAGAAATAATATTTTAAATCTCAAGCATAGATTCACCTACTCATTAGTTAGGTACTATTAACTAGTAAATGTAACAAATTAATATATTATATTAAATCATATTACATTATAGTCAAATGAAAATTAAAATACATACATTAATATACAGTTGATTAAATGTTTGCAAATATGTTTTCATTGACAGCACTAACCAGAAGTAAATATACAAGAATGTATTACCATAAATAAATATATTCTAAACAAGTATGTGTGTCTGCTCTGTGGGTCAAAAGTACCAGATTAATGTCAGGTTAACATTTCCCTGAAAGTGATTCAGAAATAACAAGAACTTTGACACGTTTCACGCTGGAAAATATCATGTTCAACAGATGTTGGAAAACTCTCAGTGACACGTTGACATTTTGACATTTTAATTTAAAATTCAAGCTCTTGCTTCTCATGGTCGAATGTTCCCTGGTCTTCACAACAGTGTGAGCAGAAATCTACACCAGGAATCTCACAGATACTACAGTGGAATTAAATACCCATTTTGAAAAGTAGAAATGTCTGAATAATACCTTTTAAATTTAAATACATACGATTTTAATGAAAAAAATACAGAGGTTATTACCAAAAGCTACTGAGAAAACGACATTTTATCATCAGTCTTGTAAATGTAAGAATATGTCAGTATCTCAATATCCATTAAACCTGTTGAGTTCTTTGCTCTTCGTCTTTCATAAAACCTGGAACATCTTTGATCAAAGTGTGACTCACTCTCTGATTGTAAAGAGTCCATTACCTCATCAACACTGACTTCACATTTGAGATTATGCATCATTTGCACAGATGTCTCTTGACGTTGAGGTTCAGTAGAACATTTGCAAGTCGTGCCGACATGGTCTCGAGCAAAAGATAGTTTTAAATCCCTGTGATTGATTTGCTCTACATTTGCTCACTGGAGAAATGATGTTCATGCTGTGGATGATTTCAAGAGTATTTCACATCCCAGTACAGTTGCAAATATGAAAACACCTCGACATGAACTTCATCTGCAGAAAAGAGGCGTCGATAAAAGACAAATCCACGTCTAAATGTTTCTATTATGAACTTTAATTTGATGAAACAGTGGATTTTTCTTCATTTCTACAACATGTCCATCATCAAATCTACCTGGTATGATTTATTACAGTTGGTCATGTTCCCTGCATTACCTTGAGATTTCAATTTCACCGCGAGAGGAAACACAGGAAGCTTCCATCAGTCAGAAGCAAACACTTGGAAAGTGACAGCTGATGTTTTACCGCCGACAGCGACAGCATCAATCAAACACAAACCTCAAGCAAAAGTGTCATTGAGCTGATGTCGAGCGCGGCTGTTTCATCATGTCGTGCAGTCGAGCCGCGACAGTGAAGCCTTAATATCACTAATGTTGGTCGAGATCATCACGTCAGGAAATGGATTCTTTGACTTTCATGACTATTTTATGTATAAATTAAACATTATTTAAAGAAGCAAATAACTTTAAATGTTTATCAGTGGATAGAGTTGATAATAATAATAATAATAATAAATACTACTATTGTATTGTGTAAAATCACAGCATTTGAATTGATTATTATTCCAGTTCGTACATAGTTTAGGTCAGTGATGTCAAAGTCAATCACTCAAGTATCTCAACATCTTTCTAGCAATTTAACTCAAGAGCTGAACAAAATATTTATTTATCAAACTGTCTTCAACAGGAAGTTGAATCTGTTCATTGAAACAATTTCTACAAATGAATTTTGATATTTTCTTTTCTAATTCCTTTAATTATCTTTATATGAGAAATATCAACATGAACATTAATCAACTTAACATTCATCTTAACTAAGATTTTAAGAAAACTTTAAGACAAAAGGATTTGAGTTGAAGACTAACAAAATAGTTACAAAATGTTGGTTTAACACTAAAAATGTAGCTTCACAAAAAGTAATAACTTTACTTTGATTATAATTTAACTCATAATGTATGTTTGGTAAAATACACCTGAAGAATATTTAACTATATCATTGAAATGAAAGGACGTGATGTTTGTAAATGTATTGTGTTTATCTTTCTGTCTCACTGTGAGCAAAAACACAAAAACATTGTTATTACATTTTCAAATGTCAATCAAAGGTGTTGCTGTGAACAAAATGGTCAGATTATCTACTTTCTACTTGTTTTTAAATATATAAAAGAGGTCAGTAGTTTCATGCATGTTGTCATGTGGATTAATATTAACTACTTCCTCAACTATTACAACTAGTCATCTGGTTTCATCCATTTAACCCTTTTTATATTAACTCTGAACTAGAGACTTGAAAACGTTTATTGCTTTTGTCTCTTTATTATCATAAAAATATTTATTGATTCATCAACAATAAATCTACTAGCAGCCACCAAAGTATATTGAATGGATCACAAACGTAAAAACAAATTAACAACAACATAATAAATCGCTGATGTGAGAAAAGATAAAGACATTAAAGAAAACAACAAAAGAGCAGCTGGAACATAATAACTTCTCAAACTCTGTCTTTTAACTGATGATATTCCATTTAATCGACATTTGATTGTGTTTGAACGCAAGTATAAATATCACAGTAACGACAGCAACAGATTTTTTTTTCTGAACATCTTCGTCTTCGAAATCTACATCTTCATGGTGAATTAAACTCTTCATTACCTCCCTCTGTTCTTACATTCAAATTGTAGTTGCTGCTATATTCTATGTAAGTACAAATGAAACTAGAAAAAATAAAATCAAGTATATGAGGAATGAAAAAGAGAAGAGTCAAGAGGAGGATGTGAGGTCAGAGGTCAGTTCAACAGACCAGTGGGACGAAGGGATCAGAACCACTCATGGTTTACCTTCATCTGAAGTCATATCGTGGAGGCAGGAAGTGTTAAAACCTTCACAGTGTTGAACATGAAGTTAGAAACGGTGAAGCCTTTAAAAGGTGTTTACTACACGTCAGGTAAAGAATCCTCCGAGAGGAAAATCCCTCGACACAACGTTTTCAGGCAATTGAGTCGGACAGGTAAACGTGGCCGGATCAGTGGAGCAGAAACATGGAGTTAGTCAGTGGAAGAAGATCCTCTGAGGTATGTCTGTGGACAAGATGGTTCCTCAACACAGGTTTCACATCTTTAGCCTTTTTCTTTCTCCTGGTAACAAGACTGATGTGTTTGCAGGTCAAACTGTCAAATTACATTTGTAAAGGTTTATATAAGATTCACTTGCACAGTTGTTGCTTTGATTAAAGCAGTAATACATTTAGGAAGAAGTGTTTGTATATTTATTAAATATAGTTTCATGTAGCAGTTCAACTGTGTTTATCTCAGGAGGTGGAAGCAAAAAAACACATCATTCAAAGAGACATGTTTGAGAGCAGTGACATCTAGTGGACTCTTAAAGAACTGATACTGCTTCATGAAGCTTCATCGAACCATCAGTGATGAACACAAACTATTTTACACTGATAAACCAACTGAGATTATTTGTTCATGTCCATGTGGTCACGACCAGGTCATGGGTTCAACACCTCGTCTTCATTCTCGTCTCTGTTCTCGCTGACCTTGAAACTGTGACATTTTCCTCTGAACTTTTTCATCGTCTTGTGAAGATTATCAACATTTAAATGAAAACAAATAATTACTTATTCAGAATCAAAAAAAGATGCAACTTTTCCTAAATAAACAGCTTATAGTTAAATGAGTGACACGTCACCAGTTATTAGATCCACCTTTTGTCACTTCAAAGACGTAATAAAGTAAATTACTTTATTTCATTCATTCATTCAGTGAACTTTCTATAACTTGAGAACAAAATACATGAGAAAACATAAGTTAAAAAATAAAATACCTCCTTCTTAAGGTTCATGATCCTCTGTCATGGTGGGTTTTAACCTCCAATACAATGAATCGACTGAAGGACATAAAAGGTTCTATAGTTCATTATGGAGAAGCTTGTTGAATTAATTCAGTCATTTATTCAGACAAAAGAGAATCTTGACCATGAGCTCAGACATGATGGAGGATAGAAGATGATAGATGGTCGACTTAATTGATGGCAATTATTCAACATCATATATTTATAATTTAATGGGCTTGTGTGAGAGTCTTTAAAATCAATTATGGATTTTTATTGAAATACTGAGAGCTACATTTATGCCCATCGAGGTTAAACATGGGTCACATGATCATTCAGTCAAAATAAAGTGTCATCATCACTGATGGTTATGAACCTTCATGTGTTTTAAAATGACAACGTCAGACAAAAAGGTGAAGTGTGGACATAAAGAAACATTACTTTAAAAGATACATTTATTTGCACCATCACTGAACTAGAGAGTCGTGGTCGTTAATAACCGATGAAAGATTTCCAATAAAATCTATTGTGTGTGTGTGTGTGTGTGTGTGTGTGTGTGTGTGTGTGTGTGTGTGTGTGTGTGTGTGTGTGTGTGTGTGTGTGTGTGTGTGTGTCTGACATTTCCCTTCATTCTAAACAGTGACTTGGAAGCCTGACCTCTGACCTGTGTTGTGATATGTCAGGTTAGTCAGAGTGTGTATGTGTGCGGTTCAAAGTACACAAAAGCAAATGGAGAGCAGCAGTAGTTGCTGCCAAACATGTTTTCAGGTCAGAAGATCTTGTGGAAGTTGATGATTCTCTGACCTTCTTTCTCAGGCTGTGTTTTTCCTGGAGTTAGACACAAACAAACTTCCTCCTGTTCAGTGTTTTTTTTTTATCTCATATTTTATCTGCAAGTTTAAAAACATGTCATTTTTTTGGTCCTCTGTTCTCAAACTTGGTCATGTCACCAGTCGTTCTGCTGCTTTAATTGTTCATCTTGAAAATGTATTTATTTTTTAATATTTGTATTCACTTAAACATCACTGCAAGTTTACTTGAAGCACATTTTAGTGTAAAAAATGTAAGTGAACAATGTGATTAATAAGAATCACAACTTATCACAGTCATTGTGACTAAAACTGTATCTGTATTGAAAAATAGTTAAATTAATAATTTTAAAATACATTTTTAAATTAATAAAATTCTGTCGCACATGTAGTCACTGTCATTTCAGGGAATGAATCCTCGATTATCATCTGCATATGAGGTTCTCTGTCCAAGTGTTTATTGTGAAGAACAAACACATTTGTCAACAATAGCCAAAGTTCTTGATAACAAACATTTTCTACAGTGGTTTTGTTTTAGAATAACCATGACATTATATATGACAATATACAATATATAAATCAGTGTATCTGAGGGATTGTAGCTCGACTGTTGTGCAGTTGCCACGTACTGCATGTGTATTTATATTAATGTATGTATTTTCCTGTGAACTTCAAAAAGTATTTTCAGTATTTCAGCCATATTTTAAAAAACATCTTTGACCCGCTGCTGTAAAGAAGTGATCACATGGTCAGATTCTCCAGGCGAGTCATCTAGGAAAAGTTGTTTAGTGCTTTGTTAAAATATTACATAAATAGTTTTACTGCAAATATGAGAATAATATCAAGAGGTTTAAATATAAACACTTAGCAATCAGACAAAAATGTAGAATTTAAAAATGTCTCTTGAATGTAAAACGTTAAGAAAATGGTGCACGACTGATATAAACTGATTTTTACTATTTAAATCAACAAATCACAAACTGAGACATTTCTGAATCCATCACAGACGTTTAAACATCAACAATGATGACGTGAAACTAGTAGCAGTTAAATATCTTTCAGTTCTGACAAGTTGCCTCTACTTGACTCGACCTCTCTGGGAATCAATGACACATTTAATCAAGTGTCCGCGAGGGAATGTCTTCAGTGAGGTCAGAGGTCATTGGTGTGGGTCAGAACCTGACAGCCATGATGAGTGAGCACTAATGGACCTCCAGGTGAGAACGTTAATGAACAATGTTCTCAAAATAGATAGAAGGTTCTGTTGATGAAGCCTGACGGAGCTAGAAGAACATGAGGTGCTTTAAAGGGTTTGAAGTCTCATAACTAAATGTATTTCAGTGTTTTTTATTATTCAAATATTATTCAAATGTGCACTGATGTGAAAGTATATCGTGTCAACAAACAAGTTTGTTTTAAGTCACTTCACTGATCTGCTCTTTTGTTTACAGTAAATACTGTTTTTGAAAATCTCATGTTATGTCAGAAAAACAACTTATAAAAGAAACAGCTTCTATTTTATTTTTACCCCAAAAATGAGTTTATAACAGATTATTATCTATTTATATAACGAGTTAAACTGAGGTCAATCCAAGTGATTTCATGTGGTCGGTGGAAGGTTTGATCAAATCTAAAGATTCATGTTCACGTTGATATTGTGACTTAAAGAATGCTAGTGTTTAAGATAAGATAAGGAAGAGATTATACAAAGACTTCTAATAACATCAGTAATCGGTGACAGAAAACAAAAACAGATCATTATTCTTGATCAAAGCTACATTTTTCTTCAGGTGATAGAAAACATGAAGTTAATGGAGGACATGAGGAGAAAGAGACGTAAACTCTGTCGTATCGATCGTCACAGATTCTCAACTCATGCTGACTCAGCACAATAGACCAGACACTGAAGGATCATTTAGTAAATCCTGCTTTGACTCAATATCCACAAACTTTCCTTTTGTGAGACGCAGTATGTTTTCTAAGTGTAATATCTCCATGGATTGTTGTTCTCTGTCGGTCACTTCCACTTGTGCAGTCTCTCCTGACTCTGTCAGTGACTCTTGACCTTCAGACAACAGAGCTGCTGACCTCTGACCTGCAGCTCTAGAAGGATAAATGTCAAAGCTGCTCAGTTGGGACACGACGTATGAACCGTTTCAGGAAAATGTGAACCAACAGTTAAAACCTGCAGCAAAGAAATAAACAGCTGGACTTGTGGTGAAGAAAATAAAATACAACACAATAGATCCTCAATGTGAGCAGTTGTTTGAAGATTCTTGACAACGTTACACTGTAATAACAATGAAGTTAAACCACCATCTGAACGTTTCTCTCAGATAAGGATTGAGAGAGAATTAATCATCATAAATAACAGTTGAAACTCTTGAATAGCTGCAGCTTCTTTCTCTCAGAAGCTTAAACCAACATCATTGATGTTCACAGTGTAAATGTGAATCACTGAGATGAAGGAATGATACGAGGAGCTCCTTGTGAAGCTGCATCAGCTCCATCTCTGGAGTGGATTAACACGGTTATTACAGTTCAAAGTGAGGATCACACCCACATCTAAATGATTGTATTCGCTCTCATTTGTAAATAGAACAATTATATGATGATAAAGATATTCAGTCGATGGTAAAATCACCAAATTTGAAATGGATAAATATTAAAAGAAAAGGAAAAAAGTTTGAATCATTTTCTGTTGTAATAAGTCTGTGATTCTAACAGTCTGGCAGGTGTTTATGTTGTGAGTCACAGACTTATTAAAAACACAGACAGGGTTCAGGTTAAGAGAATTTAAATTAAATACATTTTAAATGGTCAGTGGTGTCACTTGAGATTTAAGACGAACTTGACAATTACCTACCCTTTGGTTCAGTGAAAGACTATTTTTTAAAACACAACTTGCAGACTTTAAGACATAAGAAACAACAGTTAATCTTTAAATTGCCTTTTTTTTTTTGTTAAATATTTTGAAATTAAGTTTTACTTAACCTTAACACATTTTAATACCAATTATGAGCTTATTTTTAGATTCAAGTATTTAATTCCCTTAAAGATTTAAAGGATCCTTAGGAACAAACAACATGTAAACCAAGGAATGAATGAAACTTTGTTTGGGATTATTTTGTTGCAGAAAACCAGGTCCTGCTGGTTCAGTCGCCGTGACGTTCAATTTCCAGCACTTTTTTTTTTTTTTCACCAGTCATGCCATTTTTTCCTAAATTTGTTTTTCAATAAAACAAAAATGTGTTGACATTGAATTGGCCTTTTGTGCTTTATTTAAATACAAGTACACATTCACCCAGAAACTGTCAATCATGACAGTAATAACTAGACGTGAACTTCACATTCGCTCTCGTCATCTTCAGCCGTCGAAGAAAACATGTTCATGAACAGAAGGAAATGTTTTTCTACCAGATGACACCTGAGAACATTTGTCAGGTGAATATCATCAGTGAATGAACCAGGTGAGGGGGGGGGGGGGTCTGGATGTAGTGTTTATGTTGAGAGATTAGAAAGATTCTCTACACAAACATATGGAGATGAATAAAGTACATCGCTATGGTAACCTGGTGATTATGTTCCAGAGTGAAAAACATGTTGAATAACATGTGTGTTTAAATGAAAGACATCATGAACAAAACCATCTACACAACCAGATAAAGTACAACACACACGTGTTATGGAAGTGACTTAAACAAACATCTCTGCACTGACTCAACTCCAGCCACACCTACAGCCATAATCCACTTCCTCACTTCACAGCGTCATCTTCCTGCTTCATGATCCATGAAAGCTACATTGTAGGTTCACGTCCATGTTACCAGTGTTGCATTAGAAGCTCATGCTGAGGAAGGTTTGTCGTCACGTCTGGATACACTTTGAACGTGAAACTGCAACACAATCATCGACTGGTAAAATGTCTCTGAAGCGTAGAGAAGGAAGAGTTGGTTCACACAGAGGTGGATTTATTGATGAGAACATGTAGCAGGTCCAGTCATTACATCTGGATATGTCAGGTGTTACAAAAATGGAGGGAAAACTTCACGACACATGAGGTCTTGCATCAGTAGCTTCTGTTATGAATGTTCTTCTCAAGCTCTTCCCTCTGATCACGAGTAAATAACTTCAATGAATATAAAGTGACAAAAGTCACACTGGAAGAAGTGAATAAATAAAGAAAGTACAGTCTTGTAAAATGTTTATTACTTTGAAACATAATTTAATTAAATTTTCTTTTCTAATGAAATACAAAACACCCTAAGAGTCCCTTTAGGTTGAAACAATGTATAAATATTTGTTTTTTTCAAGGTGTATTCCATGAGTCTGTATCGGCAAGAATGTGATACGATAAGTCTCACGATACAGAGTCAACAATATGATACATTGGGATATATTGTGATACTGTAGTAACAAGGATTTATTTATAGTATTGTCGAGTACTTGAAGAATTTACAGACATGACTCTTAAAGAAGTCATCACTGCTTTGATTCGTTTTGAAAATAAAATATGTCCAAACATCGGAATCGACTGTATCCTCTCATTCTCAGTCTAGGATGCTAGGATGTCTTTGAATTTCAGTGTTTCTTTAGCTGTGGAGGTTCAAATAACTTCTGCCATCTATTGTCCACAGGTTTAATTGCAACACAAAAATGAAAAATTGTAAATAGAAAAATGTAATTATTTACAATTTATTGAAATATGAACCAATTTATTATCATAGTTAAAATAAAATATGGTTTAAAATTAGGAACATTGACTACAAAAACAGCTTCTACAAAAAATATTCTGCACCAACATCTCACAATCCATTACAAATCTGCAGTGAGTTCCAGAAATGTTTCAAAAAAATACATGAGAATAATTCAGAGTGTTATTGACCTAAAGCTTTTGTTCCTACTTGATACTTTATTTTATTTTCTATACAAACCTTGAAGAGACAACAGAACAATGAGCTCAATGAGAAAAACTAAGTGAAGAGTGATAAACAAATACAAAACTTCTTCCCAAAAATGCCAGTTATTAATGAAAGTTAATTTATCTGTCAGTAAATACAAGTTTAACAAATAAAAGTTGCTTCTTTTGAAGGTTTCGTGACATTATAATTTCTGCACAATATCTTGATGCAGGTGAAGATCATTCCAGAGACTTGTGAGAGACAAGGACACTCAGTCCATCTGTGTTTTATATGAGGTTCTTAGAGAAAACGTTTCCCTCTCTCTTGTCCTTCATCACACACTCGTACATCTATAGAGATTCTAATGATCAGTGACAGCCAGAGAACACAGGCAGCAATAACTCACCATCCTACTTATCCGGCTAAAATAACTTCACGTATGATTTGTTCTTCGTCTCGTTCCACTTGTGCTTTGCACCACTGAGATATAAGTCAGTACATTCTCATTATGGCAAAGTGGTCGCTGGACGTTCCTGTTGAACGATGAGGCGACACTTACAGCCGGAGTGAAAAATTATTACGTAGTCGGTTGGAGACAAGGTTGCTGTGGAGTGAAGCTCGTCTTTTTCTCTTCACCTCATTTATTTGAACTAATATGAAAGTCATTGTTCAAAGGAAGAACGTCTGTGTCGACTGTTGCTCGTCTGTTCATGTGGTTGAATGAAGAGAAGGTCAAAATGTTATGTATATACAGTATATATACATAACATTAAAGTATTGATAGGAGAAAAATAGGCCAATTTGTAGTGAAATAAATAAATAAAAAACGTTTTCATTTGCAATAATTTGTGTACAATTAAAATGCAATTGTGTGTTTCAGAATTTATTTTTATTCTTTGCTCACTTAACTTAAAAAATAACTATCAACATTAAGCCAGTTATTCATTATACAAAGACCATGTTAAGCTCGACTAAAGCTCACAATTTTCGGTCCATATATTTGTGTTTTCTATCAACGACAATTCTGTATTGAATGTTAGATTTTTGTCTGAACATTCATTTCCATCTTTGATTCTTTTCAAGGATGTATTTTTGTGTCACCACATGTTTCTCATCTTTGTTAGTTCTTACTAAATCATCTGATACAAGGCTCGTCATAACTCTTGAAGGAGAAACAGAATTTGTGTTTTCTTTTAGAAAGATTTAATTTAACCTTCCAAAAATATTGAATTAATGTTTGTGATAATAATTTCCAATCCTTCCTTCAATGACAAGTTTTCAACAGAGTATGGATAACAAAGCAGCTTTTATCTTTGATCTGAGGAGTTTTGAGTATCTTGACTTAAGACGGTTCGTTCTATCCTCCATTCTTACCTCAGTGATGAATAATCCACAAAACACTTCAACTGAGAATCTTGTTATTCAATCTAAAGATGATTTTCCTCACGACTGCTTCACAATCATCTTCAACACACTCCGGTGAGAATCGAGGTTCTCTGGGTCACATGGGAACTGAATAGGCTGGTGTCAAAGGTCGTCACGAGAGAAGTTTAATTCCACTGTAGGATGAAAAGACTCTGAATCTTAAATAAAATAAAAAACAGAACCACCAGTTGGGTTTTTCAATTCAAGATATTTCTCAAGAAAGTCAGACTCCAGCTTTTCAACAGAGGGTTGATGTTGAGAACATTCTTCTGGTTTAAGGATGTAAAGTTTTCATTGTTTTGACTATTTTTTTTATCTCACACCTCAGTAACACTTAAGATAAAAGAGGACAGTTTAGAAAATAAAGACTCATAAACATCATACTATATCATCGTTTACAGCTTTTATGCAAAGCCAACTGTTCAATGACTTCTTTTAGGTTCTGGCATTAAAACAAAAAAGTTTAGGTTATTCCTGCAAATGAGAAAGTTTGACATTTAGCTGATATTTACTGACATTTTAACTTGATCTTAACCTTTATCACTCATTACTGCCTTGGTATTACATGATGTGTGTGTGTGTTGTCCAGAGAAATGATCAAAACAGTAATAAACTCAAATGGAATTCATGTTTTACTGACCAGAACACATGCTCTCTGTGGGTTTGAGACGAGGCAGGACTGGAGAAAAATGTGCCGGAGATCATGTCAGGAATATACAAAGAGGACTAATATTTACCATCTTATCTTATCTTATCTTATCTTATCTTATCATAGTAAGTCACTCCCGACTCTCTGCAAACATCACTTTTCTAATAATAAATACATACAGAATATGTTTTACTTTCTGCAGACTTGAGCTTAAATTAAACTTGGCTCAGGGTTTGAAATTTACAAAAGTGCTTCATTAGAGTGAAAACTAGATACAAATACTTATGAGTACATATGATTTTCACTGTAATTGCCATCAGGTCTGTGGGGGAAGAGGTTGAACACACTTGACAAATGAAGGAAAAAACATTCAAGGACAATATTTACCAACTTAAGAATACCAGTGTTCCTAGAGTGAAAACTCTCGAGCACAATTGAGAAACTAGAAACTTTCACTAAAGGTCATCAGTAACACAAAAGCCACTCAACACACAAGTATTGTGTTATATTCACACAATACTGTAGAAATACACCAAACTGTCTGACTGCAATATTAACTTCTCATTTTTGGAAGTCAGCATGTATTTTTTACATTAATAATCTCTATTATATAGCGTTTGATTTTTTTACGCATCACAAAACATTTGTCATCACTATCTCACTGACGCAGATTAAGCACTCGGTCAAAAATGGGAAATGTGTGGATCAAACCGTTAAGAAGTTATACTAGTTAAAATCATTATTTTATTAAATCAGTCATTTTTATAAATGTCTTGACTTTCAAAATATAATATCAACATCACTGCTGCAGCAGATATTGGTGTAGAAATGTACTTGTATGATGTATGTAGTATGTACTGTGTATATACTGTATGTTAAAAACATTTCAAGAAAATATGCCAAACTCATTTTGATTTAAGCATTTTATACATTTTTTTTGGAAATACACAAAGTACCCTGATACAAAAAACAGGTATTATAGTACACTTTTGTCTCCACGGAAATATGTGTTATAATGTATGTTAATTGTGATAATGATCAGAAATGAAATTAAATGAATATTATTCACAAAATCATAGTATATTCTTATATATTTATTTTAATTATAAAATGATGGTCCATTAAAGCCTGAAAGATGGATTATATTTAAAATGTCTTCCTGTTAAATCTTCTGAACTCAGGTGTATCTCTCACACCTGGAGGCTTAAAGAACTTTGTATGGAACAAATCACATCATTTTCTTTCACAAATTGACTGAATTCAAGATGCAGAAAAAGTGATTTTAATTTCCTCATTTCAAACTGAAGTGATGCCAGCTGCGTGAATTACTTTGAATTGATGCAAAATGACACTGAATCAAACGTCTTTTGATCACAGAGATCTGAGCTACAATAAAATCAAAGAGTTAACAGGAAATTAATTTGGCTGCAGTTACAATCTTTTCACTTTTCATCCCAAAGAAACTCTGCTAAAAAAGAAAAATGATCAATTTGAATTGATATTAATTAACTTTTATTTGACTCTGAAAGGAAACACATGGTAGATATTTGGATGAAAATTACCAAACGTGAACATAATATTTCTCTTTATCTTGTCTGAAAATATGAACTGATAAAGTAGCTAAAATAAAAAACTTAAGATGTGGAAGAAAAATAAGTATTTAAATGCTTACAAATGACAACTAATTAAAACAATCCCTATAATGACTGTCATTCAAGCGAGAATAACATTTGCAAGAACATAACAAGAGACAGTGAAGCTTCCATTCTACCCCCGAGTGAATCTTATTAGAACATTAACACTGGGAAGGTGTGAGAGACGACGACAAAGTGACGAAGCGATTGAGAACAAGTGAAAACGACACAACAATTCAAAAATGCAAATGAATATCAAAGTTCACTGTAACACATTTGCATCACATTATCTTGTATTTGAAATTCAGAAACGTCTTCCCAGGCCTGTGTGGAAGAACTTGAAAGATTAGACTGTGAATAATCTGAATTAAATGTCACTTATTTCTAAATATCAAAACTATTGTGGATTAAATTAACCATCATAAATTAATGGAATACATTTTTAATTGAAAGACATCATTTGTGAAATCGATCCTGAGTAAAGTGAAGTAAATTCTAGCGTGAAATGAACAAAACAGATTCACAATAAACGTCTCTTGATCAAACAGCATAAAAGCAATACTGAGTCTCTTTAGAGAGATGCTGGGAAGTCAATTATGAAAACACACCAGACAATTAAAAATGTCATCACAAGCTTTTGTCTTTGACTCGTGAAGAATTTGAACATCTGGCTGATGACTATGAATCAAACCATTATCTCTGGAGCAGATGTTGATGATGAACAAATCCAGAGACTGACAGGCTGTGACGATAAAAGCTGTGAGAGTCGATTGTTAAATAACAGAAACATTAAAAAATGAAATGAGTTTAAGGAAAGTTCAAAAGCCTGTAAAGACTCCAGTGTTGAATGAGTCGTGGAAGACATCACTTTAATTTACATTATGAATAAGGTTCAACTGATCTTTTAAACTGTGGTGAATAGAAAACACGGTGTTCATATGAGAGGAAAATAAAAGAACAAAGTGAGTCATTTGTTCTTCATCTGTAAGGTTAGAATAAATTATAGTGTTGTGTCATATTGTGTTGTGTTGACTTGTGTTATGCACTTTATGTTTGCACTTTGTTATCTCTTTGCCCTTTGTTTTTTTATTTGCACTTTGTTCTTGCTGTACCTTCCGTTGTCTGGAAACTTAATTTCCCGAAGTAGATTTCCAAAGGGATTAATAAAGTCAATGTAATCTAATCTAATCCTAAAGTATGAACCAAATTAAGGTATTCCTTGCATTTAGACCAAGAATCCAAAGTGAATTCAAACTGATGGGTTTGATTTTTCCATCACTTCCTACCTTTTATCTCAGATGCAAACATTTCATCATATTGTGAAGTAAAAGAGCCTAAAGTTGAATATTTGACTCTTTATTCTCTAAAGTCGCTGCACAGCTACTGATCTCAAGAAAGTGAGTCTTTAAAGAAAGAATGTTTTCTCACGCTACAGCCGATCATTTCCTTCCGTGATGCGTTTGTTAAGAATGCAAAACATAACCTGAGGAAAAAAGTGATGAAACCGTTGCAAAGACTTGAACTAATTTAAGTTTTTAACTTCTGTTGAACTGTGAGGGAAAGATGATTCACTAAACATTATTTATAACAGCACGTTGTACACGTACCTACATCCAGATTCACAAACTACTATTACTTTTCTCTATATGGAGCAGATATAAGTCGTGATATTAACTATTATTTCCTCTTTCTTCCTCAATGCTTCGTCTTAAACTTTATCAAGAAGAAGCTTCAACCAAGAAGTGTTTCCGTCCTTGTCCTGCCTTTAATCCTGGATTATAAAATAAAGTCAGAAGTAGTGATGGATGAAGCTTCATGAAACAATGTCCTTCTTTATTGAGCTCAATGTGCAACTTTATTGTATTTAAAAGTGTGAGGTGTCAATAGAATCACCGATCAAAGCGATAGATTATAGAGCAGAGAGAGTTCTATTTAAAAATCTCTGAATAGAGTCATAATGTTTCATGAAGCTTCATCAAGACTTCTCTACAAAGAAGCAGTGAAGGGTTGATGAAGCTTCATGAAACTGTTCTTGTTGAGCTGTGTAGGTTTAACTATCAATTTATAAATGTGCTGTCGTTTCATTAGATGTTTAAAGTATCACATTATAGAGAAGAGAGTGACATCTAGTGGCTCAGTGAAGAAGGTTTACTGCTTCATGAAGCTTCAAACCTACAAAAGCATTAAAGAACAAATAAAACATAGATGAAGAAAGAAAAAAACAAGTGTATACTTCAGTCAATGTTGTGGGATTAGTGTCAATGTTAGGGATTAAATCACTTTGTGTGTCTCATAAAAAGAGATTATCCTCATTCGTCTGGTATAGTTGGATAGAACTTTATAATCAACTGTGGCTTTAACATCTTTGTTTGTCCAGAATTATATGATGATATTTTCATTTTTTTAATGTAGAAGACTGAACATGATCAGTTCAACAGTCGTGACACTTCAGTCGTGTTAGAAACACAGTCAGGAGTCAGTGACGCCACAGATGACGACGACTCCTAAAAACACTGATAGCATCACACGAACATACTGAGGTGGAAAAAATAAATACTTATAAGAAACATGTTCACATTGATTCATTTAAAAGTGCTAAAGTCAAGAACAACAAGGATAGAATTAGTTTCATAGACAGAATCTGAATAATTCAAGAGTAGAAACATCTTCTTTTTTTTAAACTTACTTTTAAACACCTGACAACATATTCCATCAATACAGTGAAATAAAAACTGCACATGAAATAAAAGGATTTATATGAACCAGTGTGAGTTCTGAACTATATGACTTCAATAGAACTATGTCACTTCAAATTATTAAAATATTATGATTCACAAAATAAGTATTATTGATATGTATATTTGATCACTTTGCTAAAGTATGTTATGAAACTCAAGTATTAAATACAGTAAAGTCAATATTATTGTTAAAACATTTTAGTTTTGAAACGATTGGTGATATAAATATGAACTTTAAAAAATAAAGAATTCTGCTACTTACATCTGCTTAATTCATGTAAAATAAAACATAAAAAAATACATATTTTAATTCTGTTGATTTGTAAAAAAGTCCACATCGATATCCACTCATGGATCTTCATCTGGAAAGTAGAACCATCAGTACGTCGTCCATTTACAGGTCGAGACACTAATTCTTAACCTCAAACTATTTCTATTCAATGAATTGTAAAAATAAAGAAGACACTGAATCATCCACAAGAAACTTAATCTCTTCAGAACCAATTTGTCTGAAATTACTGAACCTGAATATTTTCTTTTGTTTCTTAACTGTAGCTCGTTGACTTTTGTTCAAGTGTATGAATCAGAATCTGGATTAAAATCAAACACATGAAGCGATGATTGTTTGGTAAAATGAGGCCAAAATCTTCTGTTCTTCAAACACGTTTAAAACAGGAAAATGACGTCCAAATATCCTGCTGATCTCACAGTGGAAGCCAATGAAGCAAAGTAATGTCATGAATGAAAGATTAGGAGCTGAAAGTCTGCATAACAGGAAAACACACACATTCAGAATAAAATGTGAAATACTTTTGTGAATAAGTAAAATAACACAACGTCACTGGCAGGTTCTCAAGCTAAACTGTTTTTGCCTTTAGAAACATTAAGTTGTGTTGTTTGTTTACTGAGAATCTGTTACATTTTTTGAGATATTCATGTCACAGTTTGTCTAGTTTTGTTTTTCATAATTGCTTTTTAAGCCATTTTGGTTTAACTCACACGTATACAGACATTTCATGTTTAGTCTGAATAGAACATGTCGATAAACTCAATCTCACAGAGAAAGTTGGTCTGAAACACGAAGTTACCATTAAATGACTCGACTTTTAATTGAGCTTCAGTTTCTGCCCGAAATGATGTTAAGCAAACATGGTGATCAGGAGAAAACAAAAACAAACAAGTGAACTCACAGATGTGCTTCCTCATTACAGAATCCATCATGGAGGCTACATTAGCTTCTCTAGAATGTTCCCCAAAGAGCGTTTATTGGGTTAAAGAACGTCAGCCTGATGAACTGTGAACTTGACACTGAACTGATGGACAGGATGTGAGAGGATTTATTGGCTCTGATAAAATACTTTTGGAATCTGTGTCGAAAATATATGAAAATTGAGTGTTTTAGTGACACAATTGATATTTAAAGTTGCATTATAGAATTAAAGAGCTTTATAATAATGTGATTGATCATCAACAGTGTCACAAGAAATGCATAAAAAATATTGGAAATTAATCTTTTCTTATTGAAAATTGAAAAGAGAATATTTGGAGATATTTTAAAGTTACTTTATGTTTTTCTACTAACAAGAAAGTATCTATGTATGTGTCTACCTAAAGTATTTAGTATTTGATCACTTGAAAAACATAATAGAAAATCATAAAACGGTAACTATTTTTTATTTAGCTCTGTAGGTGGCGCCCTCAGTTAAACCACAATGTGAGGTTTCAATAGAATATCTGTTCAAATCTGTCTACCATAGAACAGTGTTCCTTGAGCCATTATTGACCCGGTATTGATCAGGTACATCTGTGTTCTAAGGTGACAATTTTACTTTGAATTTAAATATAAATGTGTAAATGACATTTTTGCAAAGTCAAAGAACTCAAGAAGAACAATGTTGAAGACGTTGTATTGACCAAATCACAGGGTCTCACACAATTACGTTGTTGGTTTTTGCTCAATATTTCAGAGCCATTATCAATATATAAAATATAAATGTGTGATTATTTGTTAATTCAATAAATAGCAAAGTTCAGATGAAAATATGCCTTTAAATATCTAACAAATATTCTATATGTATTTGTGTACTTTATTCATGAAGTCCTGCATTTGAAGACATTTAGATTTATATCTAAAACATGTAATCAATAACTAATCAGATATTCAATTTCCTGTGGTTAAAATAACACATATGTATGATGAAGTGATCTGAGCTCAACGTTGTCAATTGCTGACTCAGCAAAAACGACCTCCACCAATGATTTAATATTTGTTCATCCGTTTGTCTTTTTGCATAAATAACACAAATGGATCAAGAGGATCTAAAACGAGAGAATATCTTACATGAAATAAAACACTGAACAAGAAAGAAAAAAACAAGTGTTGAAAAAGATCAATTAAACAACATTAAGATAAATTTAAAATAAATAACCTTTGAAAATTATCTCCACCAATCATGCTATTGTTAGTTTTTTATCAAGATAGAAAACTAGTTAACATTAGATCTTCATGACAGTCTTCGTGCGTCAAGAAATCAAAGATTGAAAGTTTCTTGAGATATGAAACTTGTATTGATGTTTGATGTACTACTGTGTTCATGATTAAATACCATGTATCAAAAGCACAACAAAATGTTGTTCTTTTGGACTAAAAGTTCATCATAAAATGCATTTATTCCTCAATACATTCGTACAAGTGAACTCTACTTGATACTCAGGAAGTAAATGAACAAATAACAGTCGTTGATTAAACAGAACAAAATCACAGTAACATCAGAATGAGACTCAAATAAAACGATTCAAACGTCTCTGGAACATTTCTGTTGAGTTTAATGACGTCACGTTTGATTGTTTTTATGTCGACGATGATAATTGACTTGAATCGTCAGGAAAGGTTCGTCTGGATTCGATCAAATGTGTCAAATGGCGGCGAACATTCATGACGGTCACACAACATTAGACTTTATGTCACGATTCATTCTCAGACGGACCAGGAATAATTATGCAGCGCAAATGTCAGCAAACAATGAAGTCTGACCAAATGTTGCAGAGAAATTTAGTATCTGAATGTTTTGGGTTTGATTGTTTTGTAGGTCCAGACACAACATGACTTTATAAATGGTGTTGAGGGAGAACAGAACCAGAACCAAACTGTTGAGTCATGTTAGTCATCAATGGTGTTTGAAACTCATGGATCTTCATCTGGAAAGTAGAACCATCAGTACGTCGTCCATTTACAGGTCGAGACACTAATTCTTAACCTCAAACTATTTCTATTCAATGAATTGGAAAAATAAAGAAGTCACTGAATCATCCACAAGAAACTGAATCTCTTCAGAACTAATTTATCTGAAATTACTGAACCTGAATATTTTCTTTTGTTTCTTAACTGTAGTTCGTTGACTTTTGTGCATAATAGGAAAACACACACATTCAGAATAAAATGTTTTTGTGGAAGTAAAATAACACAACGTTACTGGCAGGTTCTCAAAATAACCGCCTGTGTCTTTGCCTTTAGAAAAATAAAGTTGGGTTGTTTGTTTACTGAGAAACTTTTTTTTTGTGATATTCATGTCAAAGTATGTCTAGTTTTGTTTATTATAATTGCTTTTTAATCCATTTGGTTTAACTAACACTTATACAGACATTTTACGTTTAGTCTGAATAGAACATGTCGATATTCACTAGTGAAGCTTCTTGAAGTACATCTGGTTAATAACAAAGTATTCCGACAGATTTTTAAGAAGACTGCTATGTCTTCAATAGCACAGTTGTTCAAAGTAGAATATTATAGAAGTGTGAGCGCCATCTAGTGGGCTCTAAAAAGAAGGATAATGCCTCATAAAGCTTTATTGAACCATAATCAATATGTACTCATGGGCCTTATTGAACTCAATATATATATATATATATATATATATATATATATATATATATATATATATATAAAATGGTATAAAAGAAGGTTTGATGCTTGGAAAAAGAGAGAACATCTTCTCTGGTGGATCATTGACGCATGAATCACATCAATAAAAGCAGACAGGAAGTGAACAGGACAAGAAATAAATGACCCAAAAAAGAGAAATTAAGTGGAAGTTGCAGCAATTTCTTGTTAAATCTCATCGACTGGTAAAATCAGATTTATTATCTGCAGAGCAAAACTGTGAAACCAGGTTGAAGTATCATCAGAATAAATGTTAAAATCTGCTAAAGCATCTGCTCCATTAAGACGAACCAATATTCTTCAGACAGAAACTATTTAGGGAGATGAGAGTTTAAGATCTGCAGTCTGGGTTTAAACGTTCTGAGCTAAAATGATAAGTTTGAAATGTAATGAATTTTAATAATGTCTTTAAGGCAGAGACATCAGAACATATGTTGATGGAAGACCAGATATGATCTATTAAACCAAACAAACTCTTTAATGATGTTCATCAACTGATGAAGCAGATCTGACTGATGTTCACGTCTGTGATCAGTTCATTTGTATTAGACTCACTGAGGTCTGAACATCTGCCAAAGCTGTTCTCAGCTCATGTGTAGAAGGAAAGATGATGAAGATCAAACATGGATGAAGATCCTGAACATCAAACTGATTCATTCAATAGAGACTTTAAACTGAGATTAATAACATTCATGTAAGTCAGTGGAACGAGTCTTAGTTCACGTCTAAAGTATCTTCAACATAAACCACAGTGAAGTATTTCCATATTCCAAACTGGTAACACTGTGTTGCTGAGGACACACACACACACACACACACACACAAACACACACTTTCATCACACGCCTCCATCCTGACTATTGTCAGAGACGATTCACAATCTGGATCATGATTCTATTGTGTCTTCATCCAAATGGAATTATCGCAGAAGGAAACATTTAATCTAACATTTATCAGCATGAATTCACAAAACTGCTGTTGGCAAAGTTTGATTGAAGATTGAATCGTAGAGTTGAACGTGTCCAACATTGATCTGCAACATTCAGCAGCTGATCATTGATCAGTTGAGGACATTTATCAAACAAATAAAAGTCACTGTATTTTTCACATTGATTTTTTTCTGGCTGATGGAAAAGTGAGAGGAAATTGGAAAGATCCGGGAATTGAAAACAACTACGCTGCCTTTAATAGATTTGATCATTTTGTCTAACAATAGATGGACTTTTTTTCACAACAGAGTTACAGTTCGAAAACCTGTGTGAGTCACTGTGCTCTTAAAAAATGTAACAACACAACTGGAGCATTATACACAATAGGAAGATTCAGAACACTGACTAATTTAACTAACTTTAATAATCTACTCTAGCAATGTAACATGTTTTAAACGGTCAAAAATCTTCAATAAATAATTTGAAATACTTAAAATATTCTTATCCTTAGAGATGTTCAAATGAACGTCAAGTCCAGTATAAAATACAACCTTTTCATAAAGTTTGAAATGTTTCATCAGTGGATCTTTTTCTTTACTCTGCCTTCATCCATTATGTTTTTATCTTTGACAGAAATAAAGCAAAGACCATCAAAGCAACAGATAAATACAGTTTGCAGTAAAAATGGCAGCAGGTCTGAAAAGTGAATAATTTTGTCATAATGTCCTTCATAATAATACGTAACATATGAGAACTTGTGGTTTCAAATATTATCTCATCATCAGTGTTTGGTCTAAACATCATTCAAGGGCTCAGACGTCTCAGTAAAGAATCAATGACTCTCTTCTCAGAATTCTCTGCTCTGTCCTTCAGGTCAACATCATGATTCCAAGAAACTCTATTTTCCCTGGAACACTTCACCAGGGAAGCATCTGGGAAGATACAGATACTATGAGCAGCAGTGACGTGTTGATGAAGCTTCATGAAGCATCACTTCTTTTCAGAGCCGATCGAAAGTCACTCTTTGTGATATAATACATTGCTTTGAACTGTTCTATTGAAGAATTATATCACTTTTAAAATGAGGGCGCCACCTACTGACATTCATAAACAGGAACAAAGCTTCATGAAGCCTCATTAGCGTCTCACTATAATACTATTTTATCTTGTTGTTTTTAGTCTTTCAGTCATTTTAAAGTTACTATAAATAAGGAATAAATACAAACCAGTACATTTAGATTAAGGCTATTAAGCTCAAGAACTTGTGAATTATCATTTCAAAATGTTTGATCGCTTTTATCGTTAATATATTTAAATGTCTTTAGATTTCAAAGTCATCTTAAAGTCATCTTTGTCAGGTACATTTCTCTGGAAACAACATAACAATTGCATTAAACCTCCAGTCGTCATTTATTTCCCGCGTACAGACCAGTTTCTTGGCATCGGCTCTAAACGAACCACACAGAGAACAAGAGCGACCGACACTACATTTGTATTTCTGGCAGCATGAAGGTCGTTCACCTTGACCCAGAGACAACACAAGGGATACTACAAACAGATGTTTTCGACCACCGGGTCACCTTGACCCAGAGATAACAGAAGGGATACTACAAACAGATGTTTTCAGCCACCGGGTCACCTTGACCCAGAGACAACATTAACTTTGTTTTGTAGACTTGTATTCAAGAGCAACTGAGTCGAGACCACGACAGTACAAAGACCAGAAGTTATCAAGACCAAGACAAGGTTAATTCAAATTAAACCCTATGATGAACTTTTTCAAATATTAATTTGACCTGATATTTAAAAATGAGACGAATTATGAACAGATAAGGACTAACAGTTTTTTATTATATCTTTTCACAGAGTTTACACTACAATAAATTACTATTAAAACCGTAAAAACGTTTTATCCAAATGTTTTCAAGTCAAGGTCGTGCATCAGCTTCTCCAGTCGACATAAATATGCAACAATGTATTCAATGTCATGTATTAAACCGTCACTTCACGAGGTCAAATGCACGAGTTCTTTTATTGTTAAACGGAAAGGAAAGAAGGAAAGAAGGAAAGAAAGAAAGAAAGAAAGAAAAATATCAATTCAAAAATAGTAACGATCCATAGGTCAGTGTGAAGGTCAGTGGAACAAAGAGAAGACGTCGAACTGTACAGATTTAACCAAACATCACTCAAACAATAGTTCATGAAAACATGTTTTAACCTTCGTCAACTTGATGTTATCTAGACCTGAAATAATGTATGTTCAAGCTCAGATATTCCATTTGTGTTCTTAGATAGTTTTAATCTTTGGGAAATGGCTTCAAAAAACTAGAAACATTAGAGCCCAGTAGATAAATTCTTCACACTGAGCTGGACGACAAATAATCCAGCTGTGTGACAATCCTTTCTTTTGAACACGGGAATCATCCTGACATGGAAGATTAACTGTCGGAATAGTTTATGCAAAGTCAACTCAGTGGTTTGAAAAGATTAAAGATTTAACTTCTGAATATTATTCTAACTCCTACAGACTTGCTGAGAAAAAAAAAGTCTCTGCTTTTTGAGGTTTAAACTAAATCTAGGGTATTTCAAACAATGTACATTTTATCTACTGAATTAACATATATATCTTAGTTTTTTGTCGAGTGTGAGATAGTTTTCTTTTGAGCTCCTAAAGTTGTTGGCCAACAATAAAAGTGACAAAATGTAAAATAGAAAATGCTGTCTTTGGCTCCATCTAGTGTCAAAACAGAAGAAGTGTAGAGGAAGTTTATTGTGTTAATTCCTCTTTTTATCTTCAGAAAGTCCTCTCAGTACTTCAGTTGAAAACTCTGACCCACTGCTGTAAACAAGATTGATGGTCACGTGGAAGAGTTATGTGTTGAATGATGTCTTTGAAAAACAAACAAAAATAAGGTGCTACTATAAGAGACATCCACATTGGTAGCAAACAAGAAAATCATAGTACATTTATATTGACGTTATGTTATTTTTTCATCCCAAATAAAGACTCTAAAGCAGGTTAAGCAGCAAGCCAGACAGTCGGCTTAAATCCAACTCAGACAAACATCTTAAGAATTACAAAAACCTCTCAATAAATCTTATTAAGAAGAAAATGATCCTAGAAATACAACATGAGCCTGACAAACTAATAAAAAAGGATTTTGGTGACACATATCTCTCTAATCCACAGTAATATCTATATGACTGGACAAACATCTCATCATTTTAGATCCAATAATTGATTAATTTCAGAGAACTGCGAATGCATATTGATCAATTTGTTATCAGGCAGACACACAATGTACAGGTTTTTAATGAACTCATCTGTTCTTAAACAGCTGCTATGTTCTGGGATTAATGGAACATATAATGGGAACATGAACCAGAACATCTTTCTCTCTGCATTAGTGGGTCAGAACGAGTCAGATCACGATAATACTTTTACTTTTCCATGAAGCCTCTAAAGCTTCACCTCTCTCTCTGAAACGTCCTTCATGCTCAGTTGCTTTTTAAAACAAACATAAACCTTCACAGACACTTCTATTTTCATGTTCAAGATCACCCTGCTTTGAAAAACCCATTACTTTATTTATTAGAATATATTATTCTATCTGTTGCTGTATTATGTTTAAATGTAAGAGTTCTAAGCTGGTGCTTCAATTCATATTCATAGTATTTTAACCATATTTTAACCATTAACAAGTTTGCCAATGAATATTTGTGATTATATTTTAAGTCGATTTTAAAAACGAATCCCATATATTCTTTATATCGTTTATGAGAGTTAAAAAGACATGCAGGCACATGAAGTGCTTGATAGTTTTGTTTTCGTCAGATTTGAGTCTTCATTCAGATTCTTGAACTGCTTGAAGGACAAATTCTTAAAGAAAGATTTTTCCTTGTCTCAGCTTCAGTCACTTTCAATCTCAAACACCATTTTGTCAGCTGCCATCACTTTATTATTATTTTTGAATTCATGAAGCTTCTGCTGTGTGAGTCAAAAAATGAGAGATTCAGTTTATTTTCTGTCGTTCTTTTGTTTCACAGCTACAGGTGTCGACTGGAAACACTGACTCAGCATCACAAAGAGAGTCAGCAGGAATATTATGTTACTCTACTGGAGCAATAACCTTCTTCTACCAACTTATACATTATTTATCTTATCATGAATGATGAAGATCTATTTGATGTTTTTTAATTGGTTGAGAAAACATAAAAACAAACTGAATATTTGATCAAATAAAAGTGCATTTCATGATCAATCAGAGTAAAAGTTCTTTCACTGCAGATACACGTTCAATTTCCAATTCCAGTCACAGTTGCTGCACTTCTGTTCTGTCTGCTCTTGCTTTTATGTTTGTGATTTTGCTGTTATTTTTTTGCCCTTCAAGGCCACCATAGTAGAGCCAAAATGGGAACCAGCCAAAAACAATATCGTGTCAATGTGAATATTGAACATTTCCATATTCAGTGACTCTATCAGGTCTGCAGAGTCATGGTTCCTTGGAGAAAGATTTCTTATAACTTTGAAGGTGCAGAAGATCCACTGGAGCAGTGGGTGTGAAGATGATTGACGACTTCATTTCTTGCTTCCTTGAAAGGAAAAGCAAGAGTTACATTTAGGCCAAACTATTTCTTTGTGTATTACTGTGTCGTCCTGCTGGATGACCTCAGTATCACAGGTCAGAGAACGACAGCAGCAGTGGGTGGAGGTCATGTTAGGTTCTACTGTCCACCAGCCAGAACCAGCACCGAAGTGTTGGAGTAAATGGAAAAGGTTACGAGAGATATAAAGATGATTAAACTAAAACAATGAGGTTTTTGTGCTTTTGTACACATTCGATTATGATCATAAAACTCCAAAGTCAAACAACCCAGTTAGTTTTCACACATTTGTCAATACAGACTTAAAACGTATGAAACTGTGTCGACAGAAAAGAGTTGCTGACAAAAAAGCTGTTTACAATAATGTTTATTTTAATTCAACATGAAGATCTAAAGTAACTGCTGGAGGGAAAAGTCTTGCTAAAGCAGTTGGACAGAGTCTGAGCATTAATCCCTGCTTTGTGTTTTTCCCTCTGCAAGTTTCTACTTCATCTGCACAGACACACCTGAGGCTGGAAAACAAAGTAAAACCCATTAAGAATACAACTATACAAGTGGACGGACAAAAGGGCAGCAGCAGTCTGGACTGTTCATGAAGTCATTGACCTTCAATCACAGCGATACCAACTTAGATTAGTTTAAACTTCACACTCGCTCGACTACACTTCACCCAGAGAGAAGTTTTTTATGGAAGGAAAATACTTATTGATATCTTTGATAGTACATGTCAAAAATACTAGTTCTATAGATGTGAAATCTGTTAAATTAACTAACCCAACAACAATTTAGTTTACCATTCAAATAGTCATACTATTAAAACCTTTTTAAACAAGTTATTTACTTTTGAATATATTTTTTAACTAGTTTAAATGTAAAATATCATATTTTACAAGATACAAGATGTGATATTAACCAACTAGTTCCCTAGTGAAATATGTGTGCACAACTACTGAACAAGTAATGTACACAAATATAAAAGTTAACTAGTAACACACAGTTGTATCACGAGTGAACTAGTAGAATAAAATAGATCATAGCAATATAGTTAAAATTCAAGGTAAGACTAGAAAAATGTAAATTAAGACCCAATTAGTCATTTGGTAAAAACTTTTGTTTTACCTACTTTGCCCTTTAAAAGTGAAATAGTACTGTTTCTAGTTGACTAGTTAATATATTGTGAGAATTATGGCCTTTACTACACAATTAACATTTTTTGTACCTGGTGATCTTGTAACAAAACACTGGTACAGCTAGTTAAATACTGATATACATATATTTTTGACTAGTTAACATGTTAGATATATTACAAATGATTAGTTAACTAGTAGATTGTTGACACAGGATAACAAGGATGTAGAATAAAACTTATTTGAACTTGTAAATTCCCTGCAAAAGTCAACATACAAAAAATGTTGGTGGTCATAATGTTTCAGCACATCAGTAGCATGTCACGATGTCAATAAATAAACTGATATAAATGTTGACAGTTAACATATTCTGTGAAGATAATTTAACAAAAAGATATTTAAAAAGTGTAAAATAGTGTCATTGTTTCCACACTAGCTGGTGATCAGTGCGACTGTCATTCTTTGCTCTGTTTTCCTCCCACTTTCCTGTCTTGTGTTTTAAAGCCTCTCTTTCTGCAGTGATTGATGAAATCTTCCAGGTTTCATTACTTTCCCTCTGTTGCTGCTCATGTGTCAAACCCATTATATACCAACACTGAGTGTCTTTATAGTCGACTGAAGGCGGAAGAAAAGCAGAGAATTATAACAGGAGCCTTTGAGCAAATACAATTGCACCGTCAAACATTGTTCACTCTGGATTGAATCTTCAATAGTAATTAACCATTAATTGACACTTAAGTAGTTGGACTTAAACATCCAACAAATTATGACCCATTTTTGAGGCTGATTTATAACTATGTTGGTTCTGCTGGAAGTTCTGGACCTGAATTCATCTGAGGAATGAGGTCAGAATTTAACTTGACTGTGTTTAATTCAATGATGTCACATGTCACTCAACAAGTTGATTCATTAACAACTGATGTCAAGACAGTTTTTATCAACGTTCACTCCATGACTGTTGATTCTCAGCGTTTGTTCGCTGACAAACACAGCATCTCTTTGTGGATCAATTATAGTCAATAAAAGTGTCTATGAAGCTTTTAAGTGATCAATACATTTGCATTTCACACATAGACCTTCAGTCTGAATGAATCCACCTCTCAAGAACTACTTTAAAGTTATTTACACACCACGCAGATCACGTGCACTGTGATAGGTCAACAAGTAGTTAAGAGTAAATATGCACAACATCAGCAAAAGTATCACTCCGACGAGTCTTTGTGGTTTCCATGGCAACAATACACACTTCCTGGATTGAAAGTTAGTCAAGAAGAACAAAACATGATCCTCCGTGAATTCTATGAAGCCGTGAGGAACAACCACACCCAGCAGCTCCGTCACATCGAGAGTCGCGATCATAACAATGATCGACACACAATAATGCCTGAACCACCTGTTTGACTCCAGGAATGAGAACCGTGTGGAGTCAATCGTTCCTCCAGAGTTACATATTGACCATTTAAAGAAACTATTATGAAGAATTTATGGCTGAACGATTTTTAATAAATAATCTAATTGAGATTATTTTCCTCATTATTGTGATTGCGATAAAAATATGCGATTATTTTTTCAATGTCTACTAGTACAATAAATAATTCACTTTATCTTAACAATCACAATCAAATACATTTTAATGTAAAGTTATGAAGCCATTTTTAAGATGATTAAGCATACATTGAAATAAACGCAGGTTTATTTAGTAACTTTAATTACAGTTTTAAACAAATATAATATATTCACTGCAAATACTTTACATACTCCTGCAAAAAAATGCTTTAAAGTGTGGTGTAAACATTTATATTTTTTATGTCAACAATAATTAAATCAATCGTTGGTGCAGAGTAAAGAAAAGTATAAACACTATTTTACAACAGAAATCAAAATAAACATAAAATTAAATAAAAATATCAACCTTTGCGATATAAAAATCGATATAAAGAATAAAAATATCTGTTGAATCACAGACACTCGTGTGTCTATAATAAATATTAAGTGAGGAAACAAAGTGTCTTTAAACTGCAGCTACAGCAGAAACACACACAAAATCGTCACTAATAAGTTGATAAAAGTACAACATTATTCATTAAATATCATTTTACTCACGTAGTTCATGAATAAAAGAGTGAAATCCTTTGACGCTCGAGACTCGGAGTTGATAGAACTTTGTTAACATGTCCAGCTTTTCTTTCAAAGTCCTTCTTGAAAATGTCTTCTATAGTAAATCTACAAACAAGTTCATTTATTCTCCTTCATCATTGTTGTTGTAAATAAACACAAGTTTCTATATTTATGTTCGTTCAGTGAACAACAGTTAACTTGATGCTATAGCTAGCGCGCTCTCTGATTAGCCAATCAAAGGACAGGGATACTCTGACGTCACCGCACGCCTGCTAGAAATCTGATTAATTAAAGCGTCAGTTAAATCTCTGGCAACAAACGATGTCTGAACTGTGATTGGATGAATGTTGTCATATGAATATTCATGAGGAAGCAGCGAGACAAGAGGAAAGATATAAAAAGAGGATCTTGTTAGATCTAGTTGTAAAAAACGTCAACAGCGCCACCTGCAGTCTGGACATTATTTCCACCACAGAGGTTTAAAATCTTAATATGCTTAAAATCGACATTGTTTTCTTTTCCTTAAACTCACATTCAGAGGCAAAAAAACACAACTTTATAAAGTCACATTTATGATCCAAAAAATGTTTTTATTGCAAGAAAATGTTAGTCCAGGAATGATTTACAAACTCAGCAACTGTTGTGTATTTTCTCCCTTAAATCAAAATGACTTTTTATTTGGGATTAGATAATGAAATATGTTACACTGGACTCACTAGAGTTGTGTCTTGAAGGACATTAAACGACATTTGGTGAACAATTTATAGACAGTTGTTGATTATACATGCAAATAATTTGTCATTTATTTATTGTTTTATTCTTTAGGTAAGACTTGCATTTAGATGCACTTCATAGTCTGGATATATATATTAATATTAATATAATAAGTTATATTTTATACAAAAAAAGGCATGTTTTTCATGCAGTCAGTTGTAATCGTCCCTCTGCAGGTGTTTTATATATATATATATATATATATATATATATATGTTTCCATCATCCATCCAACTGTGGTCTTCTGCCTCTACAAGGTTGAATCCAGTGTTAGTTACAGAGAGAAGTGTCAAGAGAACAGAAGCACAAACAAGTGTTTAGTTCAGTTTCCAGCAGCTGTTCTGTTGTCTTCCTGCGACAGAGAGTTGTGTCTTCAAAACAAACAAGGTTTCATTCAAACATGATGTGAGGACGACAGGCGTCTTTGCAACGGTCGTACTGAGAGTTCTGGGGATAAGAACATGAGCTGGTGGAGGATCAGGCAACATTTCCAGAGAGCAGCGAGTCTGTAGAAAAGATGAAGGAATAAAGGTCCACAGAGAGAAAGAAGAGCCTAGACTTCCAAACACCAGTCTTGTTATCAAGTCTCTGAATTCTACAATGTCAATAATGTGTCAGATTGACAGGTTAGGAAGTGAAGAAACAGAGAGTCGGTCGTTCAACTCAAGAGCTGACGTCGATCGATCCACTTGAGTGTTTTCAACGACTGTGGATCACAGAGACAACATTCCCAGAAGATCTTTGATGGATGGAGGTCAAAGACTTGAGGCGACCCAGTGAAAGTTATCATTTGTGTTCACTGTCGACAGGAACAGCAAAGCTTAGAGGGAACAGATATGTAACAACTCTGTCGTCTTCTCGACACCAACAGAACATATTCAGCAAAAATGTCGACCATTTTGTTTCCCGATATAAACACAGAGAAAACACAAGAAACAAGTTTGGAGGTCAAAGGTCTCAAAACATTTTGTTCCATCAACTACTTCATGAATCATTTCATCTGGAAGATCAAAGCTGGTGTTTGTCAAAGAGACTCATTACCTTCTTCTTACCAACAAAACTATTGTTATTTTCTGTTATTTGCAGGTTTTATTTTAAACCATTTGGAAGAAGTTACTCAATAACAATGAAGGAGAAGAAAGTTTTACACATTTCAGTTTCCTTGCATTCTGTCATAATTTAACTCAAACCTCACAATCGCTTGTTTGTCGAGTCGCTTCAAACAACAAGTTCCACCAAATATTCTTATCAACTCCATTAGTTTTCTATTAAACTTCACTATCATTTGTTTACCTGAGACTCTCTTCATAGAAATTAATTTTGTTTTTGTCTCTCGACTGACAGATAAAACCTACAAAAACATCCAGATGATGTTGTTCTAACAATAAAGCCGACATAAAAAGTGTAGATCATATAATACACACAGATATTATACTCTTGATAGCAGGACCTCGGCTGTGCAGTGGTTTTATAAAATAAATATTAAAGGCAGTAAAAGCGAATGTTTTTCGCCCAAAAGCCCGAAGATCCTCAGAATTTTATATCCTAAATAAAAGACCTAAATAAATGGAGACAAAGATATGACTTTGAAACCAGTTTCTCATAAATCAGTATCAAGGACGTCAGAGTTGAACCTTCAACAAAAAGCTTGTTAATGTCCAACATCCACAGAGAAGTGACAACACAACAGGAAAATATATTTTGTGTATTTGGTTCCGGCGCCGATTTAATGAAGCAACTGTTGTCACGTCAGACTGAGCTGTCAATCATGATTGACGCGTCTAATGAGTGACAGGTGGCTGACAGTCATGAGGCAGATGTTGAAAGTGAACAGAAACAACTTCTGATCATTTGAGTTCTTAAGAACAACAACAACTGATCTGCAGTCATTTGTGAGACACGTGACACTGATGCTGTCGTTTATCTTTGACCATAAAGTTTGAAGTGAATCCAGATCAACAGTTCTTTCTTCAGACCTTGACTTGGAACAATAATCCTTCTACTGTTGAGTTTCTTGTGTTATTGATGAGCAGCAGGACAGTTATCAGTAGTGATGAGATGATCAAGTTTTATTAACACCGTCCTACTTTTTTAGCTCAGTAGGTGGCGCTAAAAGTTGATCTGAGGTATTAATAGAACAGCTGTTTAAATCAATATATTATAGAAGAGAAGAAGAAGTAAAGTCTTCATGAAGCTTCATTAACTCGATCACTAGTTAAGTTAGTTGCGACACAAGAATGCTGCTCTCACTCTGTTGAGCACACATGAGCTACACCTGCATTATCTTCTACATCACAGCTCTGAGGGAACATCAGGTGTTTCTGTCAACACATGGAAAAATAACATCTGACCTCTGGTGACCTTCAGCATTCACTCAACAATATGGAGCATGTTAGAACAAGCCTGGCTTCGATTCAAAATAAGACTTTTTCTGTGTTACATTTAGAAAAATAGTTGATAACAAAAGGTAATACTTGGTTAATATATAAAGAGACATCATTTAATACTGTTTTATACTATTTTTCTAACCTGAATTTTGACTCATTTGAACAAATCTTATAATGTAGCAGAGTTCAGTTTAGTGAGCATAGCTGCCTTTTTTTTTCTTTTTTGTCCTTTTCGCTGTGTCATTTTCTTGCACTTTGTTCTTTTCATTTGCACTTAAATAAATAATAATAATAAACTGTTCTTTTTTTAATGAAACTGCTGTGTACTGGAAACCCATCTAAAAACCATCATAGATCCTTAATACATATAAAAATATACATATATATATATATATAAGATACAAAGGGAAAAGTGTTAATTTAAACAGTTTTATGAATTTATCTTTGCATCTCATGTTGTTCAGCAAGAGTTTCACGTTAATATTCATATAATAAATCTACTGAAAACTTTACAAAACTCAATATAATGGTTATTTATCACTGAAATAGAAAATACCCTTTAAGGAATATTGTATCATAAAGTCCATTTAGGTTCCATTTTCTCTCCAAGAAAAGGACATGAATTCACGGCTCATTGAACTATTATAATAACCAACACGACCTGAATGTTTTTTATCCAAACATAAAAGTATGTTGTTTTTCACTAGAAGTAAATAATATTCAAAAGACACATTCAGGCTAAAGTTGTTGCTTTTGTTATAAATCAAACCTGTGATTAAAGTTGACATCAACACATGGATGAACATGTTTTAAATACATATATTTTAATCTTAACGAATCAGTTTAATAATGAGGTCTGATCGTTTATCATCCATTTTATTTTGACACTTAAACATCTGTGAAAACAAATCTATCTGATGCGTCTGCATTTGTTTGACCAGAGAATGTTAAGTTTAATCTGCACAGTCGGTTGTTTTTGTTTTATATTTATCAAGATTGTGCAAAGAGCTTCACAGATAAGAAATCAATGGAGCGAGTGTCGCATCACATCATGATTTAAGATTTAATGAATAAACATAAAACACTGCAGTTCGGCACAAATGTGGTCCAGAGCCGATCACTGGAATGAAGCTGATGAACAAATAAAGTGACATTTCCAGCATCACTTTATTCCTTTTCTGTTCATTTTCTTAATGGTTTGTATCAGATTTCTCTCCTGAATAATCCAGACTTGATGAGATTAATCTGACTTTGGTCGACAAATAACAGTTGAACGTCGTCTGCCTCAGCAAGTTTCTACCGACTGTAGCTCACATTGATTTTCATCACATTGATGTCGGATTAAACCACAACAAACAGCAAAACTGAAATAACTAAAGGAATCTAATTGGTTTGAGCTGAAAAGGAAACAATCAAAGGCTCCTTCATTTATCTCGTCTCTGTCGGTTCAAACACATCCAGACTTCACACTTGTTCAATCCTCCCAGACGTGCAACTCACCTCCACATTTACAGTCACGTTTAGAGAGAAATATTTTGAGGTACAAATGTATCTAATGGTGTCAGTGATGCGACGATACACACATTTTCCACGTCTCCTGCATAAAGTACATTTGTAGCCACTGTCTCTCTCCACTGTCGTCAATGATTGTGTTCCAGCAACACATGGAGCTGCATCTGTGGAATAAATAAATGTGTGTTTCTCTCAACTGTAGTTGAGAAATGACAGGTTCAAGTGAGCAGTAAATCATTCAACAAGAACGACTGTGTTTCTCCTTCCTGGAAACAAGAAGCGAGTTCTCCTCCGACAGCCTCGTCCATCAACAACACGGAGAGAACAATGTGTCAAAACACACTTTTATTACATATATACATGATACTTTTACACTTTTATCTTGTACTTTTACAAACATGAATGTAGTGTTTAGATGAAAATACTCAAGTTAAAGAGCCTGAAAAGAAGGTTGAGATTTTGATGGCGATAGGAAATTAGAAAAACATTTAATCAAGTAACAAACAGTTTTTTTTAAGTAGGATTCAAATTAAATTAAATTACAATGAGATCTTTAATATGAATTAAACATAAGAAGTTTAATCTTTATCTCATCAGCATGAGTAGGTCTTTACTAAGAAGAGTTTTATTGTTTATCACAGTGAGCTTTGACAACAATGTCTCGTGCAGCAACATCTCAAGAGTCTTTGATGATGAAACTTGAAGAATAAAAAAAAAGGTAGAATGTTCTGCAGGAAAGGTTGACGGAGAGAAATAGATTTCAAAACCCTCTCGGCTGCATCTTCGTGTCTCCGTGGTATCTGAGCCTCAGGAAGATCAGCAACATGACAGTAATAAATGAAGAACTTTAATGTGACATGTTTGTTGAAGCTGCTGCTTCAAGAAGGTCATATGTTTACACCTGAGTTTGTTTCTTGTTGGAGGAATAAACGAGTGATATTGTCCAACAATGCTGTGAAAATAATCAACTGTATCCGTGAGTCACTGACTGTAAGGTTTAAGTTTTATTAAGTTTAAATTAACATGATTCTTGTTGTGGAGAGTTTTATTGAGGTTTGTTTGTGGCAGTGATCGCTGTTCACTCATGGTTTTCTACTGGTCTCACAATCATCTGTCGACTCCATCTGATGTCTCGCTTAAAGAAAGACAAAAATAAAAAGTTTTTTTTATTAACTTTGTCAATCAAAACTAAATAGAAACAAAAATAATCAGTAAATAATCAATTTGTTCATCCATAGATAATAAAATAAATATATAAAAAGCACCAGTAGCTTCAGAGAAGATCATGACTTTTACTTTTTCTGGTATTTCATCTGTTGAAACGATGATCTCCTTTCGTTGTAATGAAAACTATTTTATTGGTATTTTAAAGCCGATCAAAAGACGAGGGATTTTCTCTGAAGAGCAGAAACACTGCAGAGACACAGTCAGCTGCCAAGAAGCTCAAAATATCAGTTATCAGGGATGACAGGAAGCTGACAAAGACTTTAATGCTGTCAGACGCAATGTTTTCTCTGGTGTTTCTCAGCTGGAAGGACAGAAGGAGTAACTGTGAGACAGTCGAGCCAACGTCAGGATTTTATGTGAAATAAAAACTTGGTAAAATTCCAACCGTATAAAAAACATGCATTAAGAATTACAGAGTGATGTCGTTTATCGTCTTCAAATATTGACTGTAGCTTTTATATGCAACTGTGTGTCATTTATATTTAGATAATAAGGATTTTATTTTACTGCAAGTAACATGTATGTCTTCTCACTAACATTGTTACTATTTACAGATCAGCTACGTTAAGAAAGCAGATACTGAATGTAAATGACAGAATATTTTGTCCTGATAAGTATGAAAATATATCAGTCGTTCATTAATCATACAGTGAATCATCAGTTGATTGAAGAGCAAGAAGATGGAGCTGAGGAGAGGAACGTCTGGGCCTCTGACTGAAGCTGCTGCCCCTGCGACACCTAATATTAAAATATCTTTTTAAACTGTATAAATAAAATTCTCTTTCAGTTCTTTCTTTAAAAAAAATACCAGAATGAAAAAAGTTACTCCTTAAAAAATCCACAAAACCTTCACAGTAATAACATCAATATCATGAATCATAGGAATAATAACGTGTCAACCCTGGTGATGACAAACCAAAGTCAAGAACTCTCTCCTTAACAAGCTTAGATCGACCTGACATTAGATTTAACCAGGACTTCACAGGAGAAAGTCAATGAAGAGTCTGAACTAAACTGTATTTTTTCTTATTGATATTTCTATCATCCTTTCTTCAGCAGTTAAAGGTGGCTTTGTTTGGAGAAGGTGAGAAAAATGAAATCCAGAGACGCTACGAATATAAAACAATCTTCAACTATAAAGTACAAACATATCTGTCAATCTTGTGTGTTTTTATATTAATAATTAGGTGTTTTTATTGGCAATAATGTGGAAAAAATACATATCACGATACAGGGACACGCGCAATATATATTGTAATTCTATATTTGTAGTATTGTCGAGTACTTGACTCTTGAGTTGCTTATTTTTCAGTTGACATGACTCTTGACAAAGTTGTACAGCTTTAATTTGTTATTTTTTATATGACATATCTGATATATATATACATATATCAGCTTTAAAAGCTGGAGTTGACTGTATCCTCTCATCCTCAGTTTCTATAGCTGTGGAGGATATAATTATGTAGTGTTCGGGATTGTAATTGCATCACAAAAAAAAATATGTAAAAAAAATGGATACAGAGCTATTGTTGAAAAAGTATATTGTTCTATTGTTCTATTGATATTTTCTCAGACTACTTATACACAAGAGATTTAAATCGACAAGCTGTCAACCGTCTATAGAAATCATCATATTTATTTATTTATGTGCTCCAGGAAGAGTCGAGGAAATGTTGAAATGTTTTGTTGTTCTTGCATCAAACTACTTGAAGGAGCTGCAGGTCTGTGATGCTGTTTAAGTTTCAGGTCAGTTTCATTTAAACGTCACATGGATGCGATGAAGGCCAAGAAGATTTGACGTGAGATCTCAGCTTGTTCCTCATAACAGACGTGTCTCTGGATCGACTGGAACAACAAAACAAGCTGCATCTCCACGACTCCACACTCTGAGTCAAACCAAAGGTCACAGTCTTTCAAAACTATTTCTTTTTAACCAGCTCTGCTTTTCTAGATTCTTCGTCTGATTTAAAGCAACCGTTTGAAGGCAACACTTGTGTCTTTGTTCATCTGGCTGAGCTCTCCTCATCATCATCTTCATCATCATCATCTTCATCATCATCTTCATCATCATCATCATCATCTTCATCATCTTCATCTGTGGTCATCTCCACACCAACAACACTCTTTGTTCATCTGGCTGAGGTTGATCCAACACTGGCAACACTTCAAGCTGCTGAAGACTCCATGAAGCCACGAGCAGATGATGATCCTCTGATTGACAGAGAACATCTACCAGAGCTCTCTTCATCATCATCATCATCATCATCATCTTCATAATCTTCATAATCTTCATCTTCATCTTCATCTTCATCTTCATCTTCATCTTCATCCTCTTCCTCTTCCTCTTCCTCTTCCTCTTCATCATCCTCATCCTCATCCTCATCTTCATCATCATCATCATCATCATCATCATCATCATCATCCTCTTCCTCTTCCTCTTCATCCTCATCCTCATCCTCAACATCATCATCTTTCTCAGCATCATCTCCATCTCCATCCACTTCCTCTTCCTCTTTCTCATCATCACCTTCATCTTCCTCATCATCATCATCATCATCATCATCATCATCATCATCATCATCATCATCATCATCACCTTCATCTTCCTCATCATCATCATCTTCATCTTCATCTTCATCATCATCTTCTTCATCTTCATCTTCATCATCATGTTCATCTTCATCTTCTTCATCTTCATCTTCATCATCATCATCTTCTTCAACTTCTTCATCATCTTCCTCATCATCATCTTCATAATCATCATCATCATCATCCTCATCATCATCATCATCATCATCATCATCATCATCCTCATCATCATCATCATCATCATCATCCTCATCATCATCATCATCATCATCATCATCATCTTCATCATCTCCACACCAACAACACTCATGTAATGATGAGATCATGTCAGGTGTAAGAACTTCCAGATCAGGAAGTGATGAAGTGAAGCTGCAGACGACAGAGTTCAACACTTGAGACGTGATATTTCAGCAGAATCTTCAAACTCAACACAGACTGGATGTGAGCTGCATGTGGAAGAGAAGAGGAAGAAGACTGACTGAATAAAGAGCAGCTCAACAGTGAGTAGGCGAAGTAAACTTGTATCATCCTCTGAATGACAAGTAACACTTTTAGATTTCATTAATAATTACTCTTGGAGAACATTTTTATGAGTCAAAACTTAACAACATATCTTCAAATTAAATAACTGAATAAATCACATTTATCTAAACAATAATCGTGATGCTTCATTCAAATAATTCAGTTTCCAACGATCTTCTTGGAGGACACGTGTCTAAGAAAGAGTCAAAGCACTGAGTAAAGTCAGAGAACGTCGTGTTGCATCAGAACTTTGATGATATGAAGGAGACGCGTGGATGTTTGCCGCCTCTGTTGAAGCTGCTTTACATTCAGAGCTGCAACAACACTGTGATGTCAGCTGCTACACAACATGAACCAGAGATGCTGCTTTCACTGCAGGTGTCACTATATGTGGATCCAAGTAGTACATGAAGAACATACAAGGTGTCGTCATGTATTACAGTGGTATTGCATTGGTACTGAGCCAAGGAACATGAATGATCAAGGAGGACAACATGACCTTGAAAATGCTTCTTGTCACGTACAAAACACACACGACCTGGACGACATGTCAGGTATGAGTTGGAATAGATTTGTAGGAAAGACTTGAATGAAAGTCAAGAGCATCGATGACGACATCAGTGTTTGACCGACTGCCGTGTTCCTGACATGTCGTCGTCACCAACACCAGGAATAAAAAGAGACCAAGGATGAGAAGAAGTGACCAGAGGAAGAGATGTTGGACTGAAGCGTCTGATGAAGACGTGAACAGAGAAGTGAGCAGATCCTCAGAGGATTTTTAAACAAATATCTTCACAAAAATCTCTTCATTTACTTCCAGGTTTAATGTATTTATTTTCTATTGCTGGAAATTTAATTATTACTGTATTTGCTATTAATATGTTTGGATGTTGTTGGTCAACAAGAAATAACATCAGAGAGGAAAATATTGTTGTGTATTTGGGGTTATTTTGTAATTTGAATGTTGTTTTGTGCAACATGAACTATTTTTAAACTATGAATGAACAATTATTAAATGTAGGCACTAGTTCCACAGACTGTTAATGAAAAATAAAACAGTGAAACTGTCAACAAAACATTAAATGAAAAATTATCATTAAAACGAGCATCTTGTCAAAAGTAACAAGACAATAATACATTAAAATAAATAAAACACATTTGAGACAGTAATAATGAATAAATGAAAATATAATTTATTATTATAAATTATTTTTCTTCATGTAGATCCTGATAAATAAATGTTTACAGACCTGGTTGTATATTATTTAAAAACTTTATTTAAAAACATGTTCTTACAAACATTTTTTATCATGTATTTCATCATTTACATGTTTTGTTAGAGAAGTGAGCAGATCTTCAGAGGATTTTTAACCAAATATCTTCACAAAAATCTCTTCATTTACTTCCAGGTTTAATGTATTTATTTTCTATTGCTGGAAATTTAATTATTACTGTATTTGCTATTAATGTTTGGATGTTGTTGGTCAACAAGAAATAACATCAGAGAGGAAAACATTGTTGTGTATTTGAGGTTATTTTGTAGTTTGAATGTTGTTTTGTGCAACATGAACTTTTTAAATGTAGGCACTAGTTCAACGGACTGATCGTGAAAAATTAAACAGCGAGACTGTCAACAAAACTAACATTAAATGAAAAAAGTCAAAAGTAACAAGACAATAATACATTAAAATAAATAAAACACATTTGAGACAGTAATAATGAATAAATGAAAATATAATTTATTATTATAAATTATTTTTCTTCATGTAGATCCTGATAAATAAATGTTTACAGACCTGGTTGTATATTATTTAAAAACTTAATTTTAAAACATGTTCTTACAAACATTGTTTATCATGTATTTCATCATTTACATGTTTTGTTGGTTCAATATTTGTCTTTGTTGTTACATTTATACTTTATTATTGTTTTTTTATTCATTTCCATGTGTTTTCTCGATGCTACAGATGAAATAACATGTTGAGTCCAGGAATGAATCAAATATATTCATCACTTTGACTTCATTATTTGACGATGAACGACGTCACAAATGAACATCAACTTTTTTTCTAATCAGATCAATGAACGCAGCGACTGAAGCGAAGCATCAGTTGAACCAGCAGGACTTCACACACAGGATTCAAAGAGGATCACATTGAACGTCAGCTATATTTGGCACAAGAGTGAGAACAAACCAGAGTTTACAGGAACGTGCTCATGTTAGAAACAGACACCAGATCTAAAGCAAAAGGTTCTCCAGATAAATGTAACCTTCAGTTTCACCTCAGCTAACGCCTCCAAACCTCACCAGCAAAGAAAGAAAAACCAAGAGACAGTTTGTCTGAACGTTCAAATATCTACCAGAGGACGTTCCATGGAGAGCAAACAGAGAAATGTGAAGGAGGCGAACAAGAACTGAGCTCAACTCCTAAATCCTCTGGTGATTCATTCACAGCGAAAAAGCTTTTCAAACTTTCATCAAATACAGAGGCTGATGAAAACAAAGTGAACTTTAATCATCAGTTCACAACGACAAACACATTTATTGAAGAAGCTTCAGAGAGTGAAGCTTCAAATCTGTAACATCAGATCTGAGGATACTTGAGAGAGTGAGCTCAGAGAGAGAAGGATCTTCTGGATCTAATGTCTTCAACTGGACACTCATCATCTGTTCATGACCCAGAGAACATGGTGATGATGAAGGAACCAAACTAGTCACTGAAGAGAATCATCTTCAACCTCCAAGATTCACGGATCAATCCAACACATCCGTTTCAATCAAGTATGAATCTCACACTGAACCATGTTTGAAGCAACATCAGCTTCAGATCGAGGAATAGTTTCAAGTCATAACACACTAAGATCACCAAGAACATCTGAGTAAAAGAAAGTATGTTTTAACATACGTGTACTTTAGTGAACACTTGAAAGTCTTTTGTTTATTCATTATAAATATTAACTTGTTATCAAGATGCATCGTTTTAACTACACAAACATAATCACGGTTCATAACTGCCAGGTATTAAAATGTTGTTTATCTTTGAGAAAAAATACAAATAAATGAAAAGCCGATAATTTAAAAACCCTTGATGTAGTAAAAATGTAAAATGTTTTACAAACTTCTCAATAAAAGCACATGTTCAGATTATTGTAAATGTTTCCATTCAAAAGTAACTTGAAAACCACATTTTCTTTACAAACTTGTTTATTTTTTATAAATCCAAGCATCAAAAGTTACATTTAAGTGAAGCTAAAAATAAATGTTTAGTTTAGTTTACAAGACGATGAATTCATTATTAAATCTAACCTCATGTCAACATATTACTTTAATCCCAAGAACTACAACATCAAAGGCAACTGTTCCAGAAAAAGGTTTAAACATATTTCATCTCTTTATTCAAGCCACACATTTGTACACAAATATCTTTATAAATACTCGTACTAACAGATTTTAAATACTCGTACTAATAAACTGGTCTTCAAAGGATGAGATAAATCATGTCAATCAATGAATCAAGAAAGTCAACATTACACGACAAACACAATCACCGTCACTTTAACTTAGTGTTGCTTTTAGCATTTATAGAGATTTTAACAAAAAACGTTGGTTTTATGTGGATTTTCTTTTTCCTTTGATCTCAACCACATATTTTCATCAGAATTCTTTATTTGTGCCATTATTAGTAGAAGGTTCACTCGTTTGAATTAGTTTTGTTTCACTGAATTAGGAGGTGAGAGATCCCAGTTATTGACAAACACTTGATACTTCAACGATGACGTGTTGAAGCTCAGACAGAGAAACTAATGGCTACATTTCAAACACCTCAACATGTCAGATGATGCTGCGACTCTTAGAAAAGAAAGCAGTTTTATTTGGAGCTTGGATGAGCTCAAGAGGACGTGTTGTGGTCGAGTGGTAACAGGAAGACACTCCAGAGACACTTGTGCAGACAAACACTTATTGAACGACACTTTACCTCACAATGGAAGTGAAACGCAGGTTAAAGATCGGATGATTGTGTGAATAAATTAGATTTGACTTCATAATGGAGGGAAACTGTGATGAAGTTCACATCATTAGCATAAACACAATCAATGGTTAATAAAACACAAAAACTGTGAGTATATGATGTGAGTGGAATATTAATGTTTCTCTTGAGAGTCTTTGAATAAAGTTCACGATGATGAAAATACTTTCTATGAAAAGATAAATCAATTCTTCTCGTACATTTAATTGGTTTTGCAGCAGAAATACAAAAACTATTTTCCAATCTTAACTGTGATAAAAGACATTTGTTATTTGTTTAATATCATATATTTTTACAATACATTCATGGATATAAAGACCATTTTGTTTGAGTTAAATAACTTACGAAGAATAAGTTAAGTTAAGTCACAGGAAGCAAATATCTTCTGTATGAAGCCACGACTTGGGAGGTTTTTCCACGACATACTCATCATTACACAATTTACAATCTTGATTCAGGATCTTTAACCACAGACCAGGACACTTTGTTCATTCATGTTTAAAAAATAAGATAAAAAAATGACCAACAGAGAAGTGACAGTAAAATATAATAAATTCATTCACAGCAGCAAACATTTGTCTCTAATGGTCTTTATTTAATTGTCCATGAAAGAAAGTTAACACAACAACACGTCATCTTTGTCAAACCACAGAGAATCATGACGATCAGGCTCCACTAGATTGTTCACAACGACATGTTTAGAATAAAAATCTCTGATCGTTACATTTGCTGAATTTAAAGAAAGTCACATTAAAAACACACAAAAATGGAGAATAAACACAAAAAAACATCTTGGTGTGTTTAATTTAAATAGCTATACAAACAGTAAATTTGATTTTATTAAAAGATTGAGATTTTAAAATATATGTTTTTTAACTTCTCTTCAACATAAACTGCAAACTTTCTCATAAAGTCTTTCAAATCACAAACATCGACAGGCTTTGGTTGTTTTTTCATAAATTGCTGAACCTGAATGTTTTCAATCTTCGGTCCAGATGTAAAAAGAATAATATTTATCTTCATCTGAAACACACAGCGATGAATGTGAGATGTTTGTGGAAGTGATTGAAAGAAGAACATTTGAAACTAAACGAGAACCATGAAATTAAATAGTAAGTTTTAATTCTATTTATTCAGAGTTATTTGAATAAACATAATATTTAAATATGAATTATTAAGTAAAAGCCGTTTTTAAATGTTTTGCTAAAATATATTAGTTTTTATTTCACTTGTATTTATTCAGTGGAACAAGAACTAGTGATTAAAACATAGAATAATTAAAATAAAATCCAGATAAACTTTCAATTAGCAAAGATAATTGAGATACACGTGTAAAATAATCTCCATGGCGACAGAATGAATGAAATGAAGCGAGTAATTTATACTTTATATTATGATTATCTTTTAGCATTAATTTAAGTATGGCGTATACGTATAGTGTATAATCATTTTAATCTAACTATTTTTTCTGCCTCAGATTTGAAAACGTGTTGAAGAAAAAACGAGCTCATTTTGAACGAGCTCAAGAATCCCATCATTAACCCGTCAATCAATCATGTTCCTGTTTTTTAATTAAATACATGTATTCATGTTCGTGATGCCTTCAGGCTCCTCAGGATTTCCTGCTTCCTACATTTAGATACTTGGGTCATCAGAAAACGAAAAAATAAAAAATAATCTAATATGTAACTGCTTCTTTCAAGTGTCAAATGAGATTTTGTGTAAAACTATGAACATAAAGATGATTTTAAATCAAGTTCATGAAACAATCTGAGTCAAAGTGTTGATGAAGCTTCACGAAGCATGTCGTTGTTTTTTAAAGCTCATTTAAAACATGACTTAAAGTCTGAAGACATGTTTCATGCATTAAAATCCACAATATCATGATTTAAATGCACATCAACATGTTCTATCTTGTGTGTGTAGCAAGGGTCTCACAGGTCTCTGGGGTCTGCAGACACGAGTCCCTCAGATGATCCACTGACCTCTGACCTCTGTCGTCATTTCCATTCATTCCAACAGTGTCGTCCATATTCATGCTGAGGTCTGAGGAACCACTGGTGGGTGTGGAGGAGGAAGACCTGAGGTTTCAACTCACACTCAACTGCTCATGGAAACAGCTTCAGACAACATCAGAAAAACATATTTCAAATATAATACTTGTAATACTACAGTGAAGTAATCCTGCGACTGGAACATGTATTGAATCGATGGTGTTTGTTCACAACCCTGTGAGATGTTCAAGAGACACAAACACATGTTGCTACTGAAGGACATTTTCTACTAAGTGAAAACTACTAAAGTGTGACCTTGAGGACAAATGTGTGTATTTGTGGAGTGGAAACATAATTCACCAGCTTCACTGTAGACGTTTGACTTTAGCTGCTCGTCTGTTTTCACACTCATTGTGGCGTAAAGAGTTATTGGTCCAAGATCACTGACATCTTATGGTCCAGCTGGAGAACCGGGTCCGACTGGTGAATACACACACACACACACACACACACACACACACACACACACACACACACACACACACACACACACACACACACACACACACACACACACACACACTGGGAGATTGGGAAATCATCTTGGCCGAGTGTCCAGAAACGAGTCCTACCAAGGAGTTTTGTTTTCATCCAGATTCTTCTCCCTGAAGACAGTTTGGTTCAACTCTTGCTGTTATAGATTTGATAAAGTGACAGTTCAGTGGTTGGTGTGCGTCTCTGCTGGAGTCAGTGTGTTTGTCGTTACATTTGATCAAGTGAAATGTGTTGTCGTTCTAGTGTGTACATCTTTGTGTAGATCTAGATTGTCTTTGCAAATACAACATTTTTAGTTGGTGTATTTTTTTCAATCCTCTTTGACTCTAAGAGACGAAGTAATCTTGACGTTTTTCCATGAAACTATTCAGTGATTCCAAGCATGTGAGCTGAGCTAAAGTCTGTCGCAGCTCATTCTCCACCAGAAGAAAAAGAAAGTCACACAGAGCAAGGATTCACTGTGTGTGTTGTGAGGCGAGTGTAGCTTCTTTGCTGCTGTAGATGTTTCTCTGAACGTAGCAGCTCATGGAAGCTCATCTTTCACGAAGCAGCTTCAATTCTGCTCAATGAACTCAACTGGTCAGAAAATAGATGTGGATCGATGGACACTTTCCACCCTTAACGTCTCCATCTTAGTCTTTACATCCAACATAAATACTGAACTGAAGCGACGTCACTGATGACGTCTTCGGAGCAGATACTGATGTAAATGTCTCCAGAAAAAACACTAATATTACCACAAAAAAACACAACAACAGTGATAACAAAATGAAACACAACTTAATAACTTGTTTCAATTGGAGAAAAGTGTTGTTAAGTGTGACCAATGCTCACTTTTGTTCGTCCAAAAACCTTCAAACTGCTCGTCTGTAACGTCCTGCTTGTATTGAAGCCTCAGCATAAGAAATTATTCAGTTTGTAAAAAACACCTTTTAGGCAGTTTCAACAAAGGCTTCAAGGACCCATACTGGTCCCTGGACCGGGGATTTGGAACCACTGCTGTAGCTGATACTATCAATAGCTATAGAGGCGGATATTTCATTAATTCTACTTCATGATGTGAGGCTCTCGCTCATGGGCAGCATGATGCACTGCCTCGCACTCATTCTTAGAACCGTGGTCATGTTAGTTAACCAGGGTTTTCCTTTCATGAGACATCAAATGAACGACACGTCGTTCTCATGGTGACGGCTTCATGAAGCTGCATCATTGTTTAGAGGCCACTAGAGGTCACTCTCTGCTCTATTGGCTTGAACAGCAACTCTACAGAAACATCAGATGATACACTGAGAGCGCCACCTGCTGAGATAAATACAATAGTACATGAAGCTTCATGAAGCTTCATGAGTGTTTTTCTAGTTGACACACAGTAGTCGCCTCAGGTTTGTACTGAGAATAACAAGAGTTCATTTAAACCTGAACCAAAATAAAAGTTTTCATTTAAAAATCACAATAATGATCAATAATCATTTTTTATTGAAGCCTCAACAGATCAATTCATTTTCTGTACACGTGCATCAGATCCAGTCGTAGAACAACCTGATGCTGTTTGATGGTTTTGAGTTTATTCCATTATTTTCTTTGTCAGACCTTTTGATGGTTGTCATGGCAACAGTTTCAGGTGCTTCATAGCGAGGGAGGAAAAAATGGAAACTATGTCACAAAAGCTTTTAAGCCATTGAAGGTTTTTTTTTTTTAACTGAGATGAAACAATCTTTGACAAAGTTGTTTATACTTTATGTTCTGCAGGAATAATAACCAAACAACCAGCTTAAGAATAACTAAATATATCATGTTTTATTTTTCTCCTCATTTTTCGATGTAATTGTCAATAAATATTTTCTCCTCTGATGTAACAGTCGATGAATTATCATCAGTTTTGAACGACATCATGATGTTCGTTCTATGACTTCTATGACTTCAAACATGACTCTGGAGAATAAACTGCTGCTTCACTGAACTACAGTCTCTCGTGTTAATAAGACTCCATGCAGTCGCAGCGTTTTATCCTCAATTTAATCTCCAGAGCAGAAAAGTCCATTTTCTTTCAAATAAACGTCTAAAAAAAGTGACCTTTAAAATAAATAGTTTTGTTCCAGACGAATATTTCTGCACTGAAGACTTTCTAAGGAGAATAAAGTAAATGTATTAATAAAATAAATGATAGAAACATCATCGATTCACAATATATAAGATATTCAAATGTTTCTTCATCTCCAGCAGTTGTGATTTTAAAGTGAAGAAAGTAAAGTTTCTCCAGATGTTGCTTCATCATCAGCGAACACACGACTGATACTAAACTGAGCTGAAGAAAGAAATCCCTCGTCTGGTCCCAGTTCTTCTCCAGATACTGAAGACGTTCAGTGAACACAGTGTCGTCGAGTCGAGACACAAGAGTCACGACCGAATTAAAACACGTTCGACCCTTTTCTGGGACACGAGCCAGAGTTGATGATGTCATCGTGTTGTGTCGTCAACGTTGTTGTGTCTGTTCTCGGATCATGATCACGTTCACAAGATACTGATCCATGTTTCAGCTTTAAGAGGTTGGAAAAGGTTAAAATAGGTTTTATTTAGTTAAACACTGTAAATATCAAAAAGTACTGGATGGATGTAAATTCACCAACATACGTATATAACAATAATATGTAACTTATTAATTCAAATCAAACACTGAAAGTACATGATCGTGTTAGACTCGTTGTTCATTCACATTGTATTAATTATATGCTAATTAAAATACACAAACATTAAAATAAACATATTTAAGTTCAAGGTAATGACACAAAATTGTCAAATGTTGATAAAAACTTAAAGTTGAGTTTAGTTCTGTTTTTTTTGTGTTTTTATTTTATTTATGCGTTAAAATAAAACTGTTCATAAGTAAATAAAGTTCATTGTTAAGTAAAGTGTCTAAGTGTATTTTGTGTATTTTTTATTTATCTTTACTCAAGAATAAATGTGTCTCAACGAATAATATTATAAATCGTTATAATTTCCAGAAGATTTTCTTCATATTAGTTAGTTACTAGTTAGTTGTAGGTCAAGTTGAACGATGATAAGATTTACAAGAAGTAAGATGTTTATTTAATAACATACTTTCAGAAGTTTCCTAAGTACTACTTTTGTCTCTACAGAAGTAGTCGAGAGTGAATTGTTTCTTTTCTAAAGATGTAAAAAACAAGGTTTGAATCTCTTGACAGTCGAATCATCATCTATGTCTTCACGACACAGTGATGAAAACAAGAAGAAACAAACAAAGCCTAAAGCGATGACCCATGAGTCAGCGAGTGTCTCAGCAACTCACTGATCTTGTTTATGCTCTTAGTTCACATCAGACTAGTTATGCTGCTTTAAAAACATCAAACACAAATGTTTTCAAGTGAAATAAACACAGATGTTCATTCAAAAATACCTTAAATGAACGTGTTTTCAAAACATTAACCAGTTCTGTACGATCATCATGACAGGAGAGCATGAGATACAAGATCAAGGCATTTACAACAAACCTTCCAGGAAAATATTCTGGTTTTTAAACAAATCATTTATACATTTGTTGTCTTTTATTCATTATTTTACTTTCTCTTGTAACAAAACATGTAAAAAACACTAATAAACTTCCATGAATCCTTCAAATGTACTAAAGATCTAAGATCCACGTCAATGGTTCTCAGTTGTTTCAACACAGCAGACACTGAAGAACGAAGTCATGACACTTTTGTTCACAGATTTTCAGCCTCATGACCTTCAGTGTGAAGATAAAACGAATGAACTAAACGTAAACAAATGCTAATGAGGTGAGAATTGTGGGTAATAAAGTGTGACAGACAAACCATGTGTTAAGTGTTGTTGATGATTCTCACCTTCTGGAAATGAAACAATGATCGAAACAAACATCGTTGATCATGACGTGAATTATAACCAGAGAAGGGAATTGAACCAGCAGCTCATGTTGTTGTACAAACACACTTGAACATCATCATGAATCGTCTGCTGAAGAAAACTAATGAAACACAAACACACATGTTCACATTAAGAAAATGATGACGTTATTTATACAAAAATGTTTACTAAATGTAGCATAAATTGACAACATTGAACATATTAAAGAAGTTTCTTCATTTTCTTGCACTTTTTAACGTCTGATTCAACAAACGATACATTTGTTTGGACAAATATAATAAAAACTAGAAAACGTGAAAAGAAAAGATAATGCAGTAAATGCTGAATCTGCTAAATCTGTAAACTGAAGTACTTGAAAGTATTAGTATTCAAAGTAACTATAAAAACAGCTGACGCTGCACAAAGAAAACAACAATAAAGTTCTGATCGAAGAGAAAAACATGAAACGACTCATTCAGTGACTAAACACATGTTTACATGTTCAGACGAAGAGTAAAGATTATTTATCGTGGCTGTCAGTCAACATCGAAGATGATGTCACAGTGTTTAGGTAGAACTTTATTAATTGTTTAATGTGTTTCTCTACATCTTCAATCGCTGACATTAATGTCCAGCAATGTTTGTGGACAAATGTTTATGTGTTTATCTTCTTCAGTCTGTTGTCGTCGCTGCTGAGAAGTGAAGATTCTTTCTGTTCTTCCAGGTCTCGACTGAAATGTTGACGACTCTGCAGTATTTTAAAGACATCATTATTCACTGTATCCACACAATACTATTATCTTTTTGTCTTTTCTCAAGACATGCTTGAAGCAGTTTTCTCCAGACTGTAGTGAAGTCCTTCACTGTTTGTGTTTTCTATCACTAAAACACCAAAGCCCTCATTTTACCACTTTGGAATGCAGACCTTCATCCATCAATCCTGCATCCTAAGACCTGCCATGTGTCTTGAGGATCCAAAATGACCAGAGAACCAGAATCACCAGATGACAGAGAATTAAATGTCATTTTCTTGTTCAATAAAATATTTTCAGGTAAAGAGAAGCCAAAGAAGAAAGTCACATGTAATCCATGCGTTTGTTTCTTCTCGTCTGGACTATTGTAACAGTTTGTTTTCATGTCTTAACAAGAAGGATCTGTCTCGTCTGCAGTTGATTCAGAACTCTGCAGCCAGAATTCTGACCCGCTCTAGTAGAAGAACTCACATTTCTCCGATCCTTAAAACTCTTCACTGGCTTCCAGTTTCTTTCAGGATCAACTTTAAAATTCTGGTTCTTACTTTCAGATCTATTCATGGTCAGGCTCCTCCTTACATCACTGATCTGATCCAGCCTTACACCCCAGCTCGGGCTCTGAGGTCTGTGGATCAGAATCTACTTATGGTTCCACGCACACGACTCAGGACCAGAGGAGAGAAATCTTTTCAGGCTGTTGCTCCTAAGCTTTGGAACGATCTTCCTCTCTCTTTGCGCTTGATGGATCTACTGACTCCTTTAAGAAACATCTTAAGACGTTTCTATTTGTTCAGGCTTTTCCTTGAATTTCTGGAACTCCTGTGTTGTTCTCAGTATTATCTTGATCTTTAAAGTATGTACTTTTTTGAGTATTGTTTTGATTGTCTAAGCGCTTTGTGACCCTGGTCTCGAAAAGCGCTATATAAATAAATATTACTTACTTACTTACTAACATGAACTATATAACAAACATAAAAGTGTTTTGATGTCTATATGCTGTTTGAAAAAACATCTCAATATTGTGTTATTATTGTAATGTTTGATATTATTC